>NC_053027.1:219254628-219367517 GCF_003073215.2 Triticum urartu
GTACATATTCATTAGTCATTCCACATGGTATGGCATGTATAGATTCATCAGCCATTAGAGTAGATAATAACATCACTGGCAACAATTAATGTGGTTTGGATCAAGTCTCAAGCATAATACAATACCAGTTTATACTCCTCTTTTAGAGGTACAGATTATAGCTAATGGGAGTTGATGTCCAGGAGTATTTGCAAATGGTACAACATCATGGAGTAGGATAACATGTTTAGCAGTACAGGTTATATAGTAAGCAAGCAAGCAATTTGGCAAGCTATGTTGCAAGATAATTGTTGTGTCGCTAACAATCACCATGTAAGAATTCTTTGTTGTACTAATACATGCACATCAAGTGAGAGTGGTGTTCTATTCTTACCACAACGGCACAAGTGAGACGATGCCTGATTCACCCTGCTTCTCCACAAGACTCGACCAGGAGCACGCATCCTCGAAGGAACCAACAACACTGCTTGCTCCTTTGGCTCAGCTCCTTGCTACAGAGGACGGCCGAGACTTGGATGCGGAGTCCCTGGGGGCTGGACGTCACCTACTCCCTCTTATTGTAAGTTGTAATCAGGCGTAGGCTCCCTGGGCGATTCATGAAAGGGAAGTTCTCAAACTTGACAATCTCGTTGTCCGACAAGTCAATCGTGTCAAACTGGTCCTGTTATCAAAAAAGGAACAAAGACAGTTATAAACACAACTAGAGAAGGACCTGGAGCAACTACAAAGAATTCAAAACGAGATTAAAAGAACCCTATGATTTCAATTTCAAATCAAGATAAATAGTTTAATATTAAGCCATCTGTAATACAAAAATTGCCAAGATGTGTGTCACTGATGGTAGAGCCAGTACAAGGAAGTAGTCTAGTAACACAATAACAAGCCAACATCAAACTGTTATGCCCTGGACAACTACATAGAAGAAAGCAAAAGTAACCAGAACAGTAGAGGTGTGGTGATCAAGTATATAAACACTCCTAGCAGCTAATTATATAAGGGCACTACTCATAATGAAGAGCAAAGTATTTTTATAGGGAGGAAAGGCTCCCAGCTTCACCACCCCACGATATGCATTCAAACAAGAATTTATTAGTGAAGAATAAAAAGAGAGGCTCCCCTGCTTTTTGCTGGAACTGCAGTAGCCTAGTAGTTTGAACTGTAGCTAGTGGTTGACAACTTTAGCAGAACAATTGAGAAATGACTCTTTAACACAATATCACAACTACTCCAAGGTGAGAACTATGAACATGCCATTTATCTTTCAAATGTCAAAGATCGTCACTGCAATCATCACATACACAATCAGGTACACAATATTGAGAGTGTTGTTTTTTAGACTGCACGGTTAACAACAACAATAATAACAACTGTACCGAATGTTTAGGTACACAAGCATGTATAGGAATCGAATCCAAGCGAGCGAATCTGCTTGGAAATATAGTTGTTCAGAATTCTAGTTTCAAGTCTGAAATAAAAATTCATGCTAGAAATAGCATCAAAGTGTATCAAATGAAAGGTGTTGTCCTGCCATACACATAACTGAAGCTTTCCCTAACCAAATATTTATTTTTAGCCATGAGAAAACATCTCAAGCATGCGAGTCAGCTACTTCTACATCGGACAGTATAAGCATCTCAAGCCTGCCATATGCGGGTACCACCAAACTACGTCTGAAGCTAATTAGCTAGCAAGTACAACTCCAAATAGTTTAGTCGATGGCCAGGATCTGCCATCCCGGCAAGCAACCGATGGCCAGGATCAAACATTAGAAATGAACCGATGCCTAGGGAGAAGACACGTGCCGCTTGCCACCACAGATCTCTCACAGGTCACTACGAAGCTGAAGTGGATCTTGGTTGTCGATTTTCGCACCAGAGAATTAGTTCAGACGCATATTTTACTCCTAGTTGCAGCCTATCCAGATCCCTTCTGTCAGCAAAAAATACACAGACAAGAGATTAGTAAGCTAAACTGAGAAAGATTAAACAAAGCAAATGATATTGGCATGCATGATTGATTAGTCTGGAAGTGTGTTCTCTGCATTTTCTTAGGGTGGCCATGTGATGGAGCATGCAGACAGCCACACTGGGCTACTGCATGTTGCATGTTGGGGTTATATACTGACATGACATACTGTAGTGTGGTGTCAGAGATTGACTGGGCTTTTTTATTGCTATGCTTCTGCACCTCTTGTCTCACTAATTAGATGATGTGAAGGACACATGGAATGGGATTACATTGCTAGATACCATGCACGATGTGCAGCTAGATAGAGGAAACGACGTGAAACAAAATGAACCTAATATTTGCATTATACCAAGTAGTCAGGCGTGTGGTGCATCTCTGCGTGACTGCGTCCGCTCATCGCGTCCTCCAACGAGCCGGTGCAGCTGGCGACGTCAGGGAGGGCTGCCACCACCGACGACCCCGAGGATCTGGATTAATCCAATGAAGAAGCAAAAAACAACCGGCGAGATATTAATCAATCCCCCGAAACACCGTCAACATTCAGCATGCAACACAAGTCAGTACATCAAAGAGCAACACGCCAGTTCGACCCAACAACTCACCAGATGCGTCGGCGGGGGTGAACTTGGTGTGGACGACGCCAACGTTTCCGTGAGGGTGGGAGACCTTGCCCCAGATGCAGTGGTAGTTGGTGTCATTGCTTGGACTTGGCCTTGTAGACGTAGGCCATCATCTTGCCACCGTACCAGGCCACGTCCTCCCCGGTGTTCATTTGGATCTGCTTGGATCTGCGTGCCCAACCAAGACCACGGATTCAGATACCCATGCGAGGGAGAAGGAGCAGAGCCACGCCGGCGGAGGTAGCTGCTCACCTCTTGTATCTGAGGATGGTGCCACAGACATAGAGCCTCACGCGCTGGCTGGTAGGTCCCTTCACCATCTTGCTGCTGCGGCGCCGCCGGGGAGGGGAGTTGAGGTTCACCGTCTTCCTGACAACTGCCGCCGCCTTCGTCCCCACCGACGAGGCGGACATGGCCTCGCCATCTTGGACGGCCTCGCTGCTCCCATCCTCCATCGATGGCGTTGGCGTAGGCGAGAGGGAGCGGGCGGCATGCTCGATTTGCTGTGGAGTAGGCGTCGGTAGAGAGAATGAGAGAGGATCAAGTGGGAGGAGGCTAGGGTTTCCGGAGGGGATCGAGAAAGAGAATGAGGGGATCGAGTGGGAGGAGGCTAGGGTTTCTGGAGGAAGTGTCTATTTTATTCCAGACACGCGCGCTCCCCACCATCATGTCGACATCTGACGGCAGGCTGTGCTCGAGCCGCTGTCCAACAGGCCTAAGGCCCAGGCAGGACTGGGTTGGACAATTTTCGGCCCAGTTGAGCAGAATAATTAGGACAGAGAAAAACATGAACTCCCTCTATTCATGTGGAGAATCTACCAAATATTAGTTGCAAAATTGGACTCCAAATTTTTTAAAATATGTGCAGAAGGGTGCATCTTAAAATAGCAAACAATGTTGCCTAAGGAAGTTTTCATTTTCTTTGGATAAAAATTTTCATTTTCCATTTTTCAAGTTCCCAAAATGAGTTTTTTTACTTGTTGCAAAATTGCACCACACCATTTTAGAAAATATTAGGCCATATTTAATGTACAATTGACCAAATGTTTGTGTGCTAAAAGTTTCGAGCCACCTCTCATGAAAAAGACAAATTTCCGTCGATTCAGCGGGAAGCAGGTCAAATTTAAACTGCAGCTGCCTCATTGTTTTCTCCTTATTTTTTCCAAAAACATTTCTAGGTACATTAGTATCTATTTAATAAGAGAAACACCAAAAGTTTTTCCAATATTCAACCAGTAATGAGCTATCATGTGTGAACATTCATGGATTTTCAAACCAAATGATCAATCTTATGGCCACATTCACGGCATAGTTTGTTCAACTGATCTCATATTGTGCACAAGGGTGCATCTTGGAATGGAAAATAATGTTGCCTAAGGAAGTTTTCATTTTCTTTGGACGAAAAATGAATTTTTCATTTTTCGAGTGCCCAAAATGAGTTTTTTTTGTGAAGGACCTACCATATATTTGTTGCAAAATTGGACAAAATCAATTTTCTCAAATACTAGGCCATGTTTAATGCACAATTGACCAAATGGTTGGGTGTTAAAAGCCTTGATCCAGCTCTGGTGAAAAAGACAAATTTCCGCCGATTTAGTAGGAAGCGGGTCAAATTTGAACTGTAGCTGCCTTGTAGTTTGCTCTTTATTTTTTACAAAAATCATTTCTAGGTACATAACTATCTATTTAATCAGAGAAACATCAAAAGGTTTCCAAGATTCAACAACTAGCTATGAACGGTCAAGCCCGCTGTTTCGACCGCATTTTGAAACGGGCATAAAAAAATCAAAAAAATCAAAAAATTGGAAAACCTTCACATTGTGTCATTATATGTGACCAAGTTACCAGAAAAAATAATAAACTTGTAATATGGTAATTCTTTTTAAAAAGTGTTCTCAGAAATGAGCTATCATGTGTGAAGATTCATGGCTTTCAAGTCAAATGATCAATCTTATGGCCACATTCATGGCATAGTTTGTTCAAATGATCTCATACTGTGCACAAGGGTGCATATTGGAATGGCGAACAATGTTGCCTAAGGGAGTTTTCATTTTCTTTGGACGAAAAATCATTTTTCCATTTTTCGAGTGCCCATAATGAGTTATTTTTGAAGGACCTACCATATATTTGTTGCAAATTTGGACCAAATCAATTTTATAAAATACTAGTGCATATTTAATGCACAATTGACAAAATGGTTGGGTTTCAAAAGTTTTGATCCACCTCTCGTGAAAAAGACAATTTTCCGCCGATTCAGTAGGAAGTGGGTCAAATTTGAACTACACCTGCCTTATAGTTTGCTATTTGTTTGTTCCAAAAATCATTTATAGTTACATAAGTATCAATTTAAGCAGAAATACATGGTTTGTGGCGATACATCGAGGTTTGGACGGTGGCCGAGGGCCCCAACTCCAGAGCGCGTAAACTCGCATGCCCGCCGCGTGGTCACCAGGTGACCGTGGCGTTGCCTTGCGTTCTGGGCGGCCTAGGTGAAGGAAATATGCCCTAGAGGCAATAATAAAGTTATTATTTATTTCCTTATATCATGATAAATGTTTATTATTCATGCTAGAATTGTATTAACCGGAAACATAATACATGTGTGAATACATAGACAAACAAAGTGTCACTAGTATGCCTCTACTTGACTAGCTCATTAATCAAAGATGGTTATGTTTCCTAACCATAAACAAGGAGTTGTTATTTGATTAACGGGATCACATCATTAAGTGAATGATCTGATTGACATGACCCATTCCATTAGCTTAGCACCCGATCGTTTAGTATGTTGCTATTGCTTTCTTCATGACTTATACATGTTCCTATGACTATGAGATTATGCAACTCCCGTTTACCGGAGGAACACTTTGGGTGCTACCAAATGTCACAACGTAACTGGGTGATTATAAAGGAGTACTACAGGTGTCTCCAAAGGTACATGTTGGGTTGGCGTATTTCGAGATTAGGTTTTGTCACTCCGATTGTCGGAGAGGTATCTCTGGGCCCTCTCGGTAATGCACATCACATAAGCCTTGCAAGCATTACAACTAATAAGTTAGTTGTGAGATGATGTATTACGGAACGAGTAAAGAGACTTGCCGGTAATGAGATTGAACTAGGTATTGGATACCGACGATCGAATCTCGGGCAAGTAACATACCGATGACAAAGGGAACAACGTATGTTGTTATGCGGTCTGACCGATAAAGATCTTCGTAGAATATGTAGGAGCCAATATGGGCATCCAGGTCCCGCTATTGGTTATTGACCGGAGATTTGTCTCAGTCATGTCTACATTGTTCTCGAACCGTAGGGTCCGCACGCTTAACGTTATGATGACAGTTATTATGAGTTTATGCATTTTGATGTACCGAAGTTAGTTCGAAGTCCCGGATGTGATCACGGACATGACGAGGAGTCTCGAAATGGTCGAGACATAAAGATTGATATATTGGATGACTATATTCGGACACCGGAAGGGTTCCGGGGAAGTTTCGGATAAAACCGGAGCACCGGGGGGTTACCGGAACCCCCCGGGGGGTTAATGGGCCTTATGGGCCTAATGTGGAGAAGAGGAAGGGGCTGCCAGGGCAGGCCGCGCGCCCCCTCTCCCCCTAGTCCGAATTGGACAAGGAGGGAGGGGCGGCGCCCCCCTTTCCTTCTCTCCCTCCACCTCTCCTAGTTGGACAAGGAACGGGAGGGGAGTCCTACTCCCGGTAGGAGTAGGACTCCTCCTGCGCGCCTCCTCTAGGCCGGCCACACCCCCCCTTGGATCCTTTATATACGGAAGCAGGGGGGCACCCTAGAACACACAAGTTGATCTTCGTGATCGTTCCTTAGCCGTGTGCGGTGCCCCCTTCCACCATATTCCACCTCGGTCATATCGTAGTAGTGCTTAGGCGAAGCCCTGCGTCGGTAGAACATCATCATCGTCACTATGCCGTTGTGCTGACGAAACTCATCCCTGAAGCTTTGCTGGATCGGAGCCCGGGGAGCGTCATCGAGCTGTACGTGTGCCAAGAACTCGGAGGTGCCGGAGTAACGGTGCTTGGATCGGTCGGATCGGAAGGCGTACGACTACTTCCTCTACGTTGCGTCAACGCTTCTGTTGCGGTCTACAAGGGTACGTAGACAACACTCTTCCCTCTCGTTGCTATGCATCATCATGATCTTGCGTGTGCGTAGGAATTTTTTTGAAATTACTACGAAACCCAACAGTGGCATCCGAGCCTAGGTTTTATATGTTGATGTTATATGCACGAGTAGAACACAAGTGAGTTGTGGGCGATATAAGTCATACTGCTTACCAGCATGTCATACTTTGGTTCGGCGGTATTGTTGGATGAAGCGGCCCAGACCGACATTACGCGAGACCGGTTCTCCCGACGTGCTTTGCACAGAGGTGGCTTGTGGGTGATAGTTTCTCCAACTTTAGTTGAACTGAGTGTGGCTACGCCCGGTCCTTGCGAAGGTTAAAACAGCACCAACTTGACAAACTATCGTTGTGGTTTTGATGCGTAGGTAAGATTGGTTCTTGCTTAAGCCCGTAGCAGCCACGTAAAACTTGCAACAACAAAGTAGAGGACGTCTAACTTGTTTTTGCAGGGCATGTTGTGATGTGATATGGTCAAGACATGATGCTGATTTTTATTGTATGAGATGATCATGTTTTGTAACCAAGTTATCGGCAACTGGCAGGAGCCATATGGTTGTCGCTTTATTGTATGCAATGCAATCGTGCTGTAATGCTTTACTTTATCACTAAACAGTAGCGATAGTCATGGAAGCACAAGCTTGGCGAGACGACAACGACGCTACGATGGAGATCAAGGTGTCACGCCGGTGACGATGGTGATCACGACGGTGCTTCGGAGATGGAGATCACAAGCACAAGATGATGATGGCCATATCATATCACTTATATTGATTGCATGTGATGTTTATCTTTTATGCATCTTATCTTGCTTTGATTGACGGTAGCATTATAAGATGATCTCTCACTAAATTATCAAGTAGTGTTCTCCCTGAGTATGCACCGTTGCGAAAGTTCTTCGTGCTGAGACACCACGTGATGATCGGGTGTGATAGGCTCTACGTTCAAATACAACGGGTGCAAAACAGTTGCACACGCGGAATACTTAGGTTAAGCTTGACGAGCCAAGCATATACAGATATGGCCTCGGAACACGGAGACCGAAAGGTCGAGCGTGAATCATATAGTAGATATGATCAACATAAAGATGTTCACCAATGAAACTACTCCATCTCACGTGATGATCGGACATGGTTTAGTTGATTTGGATCACGTAATCACTTAGAGGATTAGAGGGATGTCTATCTAAGTGGGAGTTCATTAAGTAAATTAACTGAACTTAAATTTATCATGAAACTTAGTACCTAATTAGTATCTTGCTTGTTTATGTTTGATTATAGATAGATGGCTCGTGGTGTTGTTCCGTTGAATTTTAATGCGTTCCTTGAGAAAGCAAAGTTGAAAGATGATGGTAGCAATTACACGGACTGGGTCCGTAACTTGAGGATTATCCTCATTGCTGCACAGAAGAATTACGTCCTGGAAGCACCGCTGGGTGCCAGGCCTGCTGCAGGAGCAACGCCGGATGTTATGAACGTCTGGCAGAGCAAAGCTGATGACTACTCAATAGTTCAGTGTGCCATGCTTTACGGCTTAGAATCGGGACTTCAACGACGTTTTGAACGTCATGGAGCATATGAGATGTTCCAGGAGTTGAAGTTAATATTTCAAGAAAATGCCCGGATTGAGAGATACGAAGTCTCCAATAAGTTCTATAGCTGCAAGATGGAGGAGAACAGTTCTGTCAGTGAGCATATACTCAAAATGTCTAGGTATAATAATCATTTGATTCAGTTGGGAGTTAATCTTCCAGATGACTGCGTCATTGACAGAATTCTCCAATCACTGCCACCAAGCTACAAGAGCTTCGTGATGAACTATAATATGCAAGGGATGAATAAGACTATTCCCGAGCTCTTCGCAATGCTGAAAGCTGCGGAGGTAGAAATCAAGAAGGAGCATCAAGTGTTGATGGTCAACAAGACCACTAGTTTCAAGAAAAAGGGCAAAGGAAAGAAGAAGGGAACTTCAAAAAGAATGGCAAGCAAGTTGCTACTCAAGAGAAGAAACCCAAACCTGGACCTAAGCCTGAAACTGAGTGCTTCTATTGCAAGCAGACTGGTCACTGGAAGCGGAACTGCCCCAAGTATTTGGCAGATAAGAAGGATGGCAAGGTGAACAAAGGTATATGTGATATACATGTTATTGATGTGTACCTTACTAATGCTCGCAGTAGCACCTGGGTATTTGATACTGGTTCTGTTGCTAATATTTGCAACTCGAAACAGGGACTACGGATTAAGCGAAGATTGGCTAAAGACGAGGTGACGATGCGCGTGGGAAACGGTTCCAAAGTCGATGTGATCGCAGTCGGCACGCTACCTCTACATCTACCTTCGGGATTGATATTAGACCTGAATAATTGTTATTTGGTGCCAGCGTTGAGCATGAACATTATATCTGGATCTTGTTTGATGCGAGACGGTTATTCATTTAAATCGGAGAATAATGGTTGTTCTATTTATATGAGTAATATCTTTTATGGTCATGCACCCTTGAAGAGTGGTCTATCTTTGTTAAATCTCGATAGTAGTAATACACATATTCATAATGTTGAAGCCAAAAGATGTAGAGTTGATAATGATAGTGCAACTTATTTGTGGCACTGCCGTTTAGGTCATATCGGTGTAAAGCGCATGAAGAAACTCCATACTGATGGACTTTTGGAACCACTTGATTATGAATCACTTGGTACTTGCGAACCGTGCCTCATGGGCAAGATGACTAAAACGCCGTTCTCCGGTACTATGGAGAGAGCAACAAATTTGTTGGAAATCATACATACAGATGTATGTGGTCCGATGAATATTGAGGCTCGTGGCGGATATCGTTATTTTCTCACCTTCATAGATGATTTAAGCAGATATGGGTATATCTACTTAATGAAACATAAGTCTGAAACGTTTGAAAAGTTCAAGGAATTTCAGAGTGAAGTTGAAAATCATCATAACAAGAAAATAAAGTTTCTACGATCTGATCGTGGAGGAGAATATTTGAGTTACGAGTTTGGTGTACATTTGAAAAATTGTGGAATAGTTTCGCAACTCACGCCACCCGGAACACCACAGCGTAATGGTGTGTCCGAACGTCGTAATCGTACTTTACTGGATATGGTGCGATCTATGATGTCTCTTACTGATTTACCGCTATCGTTTTGGGGATACACTCTAGAGACGGCCGCATTCACGTTAAATAGGGCACCATCAAAATCCATTGAGACGACGCCTTATGAACTGTGGTTTGGCAAGAAACCAAAGTTGTCGTTTCTGAAAGTTTGGGGCTGCGATGCTTATGTGAAAAAGCTTCAACCTGATAAGCTCGAACCCAAATCGGAGAAATGTGTCTTCATAGGATATCCAAAGGAGACTATTGGATACACCTTCTATCACAGATCCGAAGGCAAGACTTTTTGTTGCTAAATTCGGAAACTTTCTGGAGAAGGAGTTTCTCTCGAAAGAAGTGAGTGGGAGGAAAGTAGAACTTGACGAGGTAATTGTACCTGCTCCCTTATTGGAAAGTAGTATATCACAGAAAACTGTTTCTGTGACACCTACACCAGTTAGTGAGGAAGCTAATGATAATGATCATGAAACTTCAGAACAAGATACTACTGAACCTCGTAGATCAACCAGAGTAAGATCCACGCCAGAGTGGTACGGTAATCCCATTCTGGAAGTCATGCTGCTAGATCATGATGAACCTACGAACTATGAAGAAGCAATGGTGAGCCCAGATTCTGCAAAGTGGCTCGAAGCCATGAAATCTGAGATGGGATCCATGTATGAGAACAAAGTATGGACTTTGGTTGACTTGCCCGATGATCGGCAAGCAATTGAGAATAAATGGATCTTCAAGAAGAAGACTGACGCTGACGGTAATATTACTGTCTACAAAGCTCGACTTGTCGCAAAAGGTTTTCGGCAAGTTCAAGGGATTGACTACGATGAGACCTTCTCACCCGTAGCGATGCTTAAGTTTGTCCGAATCATGTTAGCAATTGCCGCATTTTATGATTATGAAATTTGGCAGATGGATGTCAAAACTGCATTCCTGAATGGATTTCTGGAAGAAGAGTTGTATATGATGCAACCAGAAGGTTTTGTCGATCCAAAGGGAGCTAACAAAGTGTGCAAGCTCCAGCGATCCATTTATGGACTGGTGCAAGCCTCTCGGAGTTGGAATAAACGTTTTGATAGTGTGATCAAAGCATTTGGTTTTATACAGACTTTTGGAGAACCCTGTATTTACAAGAAAGTGAGTGAGAGCTCTGTAGCATTTCTGATATTATATGTGGATGACATATTACTAATTGGAAATGATGTAGAATTTCTAGATAGCATAAAGGGATACTTGAATAAGAGTTTTTCAATGAAAGACCTCGGTGAAGCTGCTTACATATTAGGCATTAAGATCTATAGAGATAGATCAAGACGCTTAATTGGACTTTCACAAAGCACATACCTTGACAAAGTTTTGAAGAAGTTCAAAATGGATCAAGCAAAGAAAGGGTTCTTGCCTGTGTTACAAGGTGTCAAGTTGAATAAGACTCAATGCCCAACCACTGCAGAAGATAGAGAGAATATGAAAGATGTTCCCTATGCTTCAGCCATAGGCTCTATCATGTTGTAGCGACCAGACCTCAAACAGTCTGATCTCTGTGCTCCGGTGTCATCCTTGGATCAGTAATGCTGACACCACACAGTACTCGGAGGATTTATAGCAGAGTAGCAATCACACACTTATTACATCGAGTGTCTCAAAAGAGAACTTATTACAATAAATATGGCTTAAGGCCATCTAGTAACGATAACATCGGAAGGCTTGGAAGATAAGTGAGTCCATCAACTCCAACGGCATCACTGAGTATAGAACCACGACCTAAAACTCCTTAATCGTCGTCTGAAAAGTCTGCAACATTAACGTTGCAGCCCGAAAACGGGTCAGCACATGGAATATGCTGGCAAGGTAACACATAGAGAGTAATGGAATGCAACAGCTATACTATATGCATATTTGGCTGGTGGAAAGCTCTATGGTTACAGTTTTTGCGTAAAGCCAATTTTTCCCTACTTCAAAGGAATAAATTTAATTACTATCATGGTGGTTGTGAAACATTGAGAATGGTTGACAGCATTCTCAATCCCAATTAAGTAACATCATTAAAACCCATCAAAATTAATTTTAAAGTAACATGTTGAGATTCACATGATAATCCAGGTACTAGTTACTCAAGATGTCCATAACCGGGGACACGGCTAACCATGATTAGTTTATTACACTCTGCAGAGGTTTGCGCACTTTTCCCCACAAGACTCGATCGCCTCCGTTTTTCTCGCACTGCAGGGTGTTTGAGAAAGACGGATGACCGAGACACAGTCTTTCAGAAGCGCTAGCACCTTACGACGGGTAGACCGGTACACCTACTTTCCCCTACATCTGCTAGTCTACCACTGTAAGAGTTTGCACATTTAGTCAACTATGCCAGAGCCCATAATGGCTTGTGGCTGCACACGGAAGTTTCTAGTATGAATAATCTCATGATCCCTTTGAGCCTGGGTGGCGGTACAATAAAAACAGGCAAGTCCTGGAATCCCCAGGTGCCTCAATCACCCAGATGTGTGTTAGGTTGCCACCTTAGATAAACCCTTAATTAACAATCTCACATCTGTCATGGATTTCACTCACCCAATCCACGTCTACTAGCATAGCATGGCATAATAAGCAAACATAGAAGTAACTCCCAAAGGTTTGATAATAAACAGGTAATAGGTACTACCTCATCTACTACCCATTCCCACAGTTTAATTAGATCCTAATCATGCAATGTGTGAGGATTGATCTAATGCAATAAAACTGGGTTGTAGAAAAGGTATGATCAAAGTGTTACTTGCCTTGCTGATGATCCGCGTAACCTAGAGATTCGAAGTAACAGGAGGCGCACTCCGGGTATTCTATCGCAGACAAACAACAAGCATACAATAAGTACTCATCTAATGCACAGGTAAAACTCAAATAAAAGATCTAACCAGAAAGTTCAACTTAAGAACTCCGGTTGGCAAAAAGAATCAAATCGAACGAAGCAAAAGAAATCAAACGGCGAAAGAAAACAACTTCGTTCTAGTAATCTGGATCTAGGGCAAATTTTACAGTAGCAAAAACATGTTTAAGTTGAGTATTCGGAAAGAGGGTTTGGGGACGAAACTCCAGGCGCTTGAATCGCCTGATTCCGATAAACGAGCGAAAAGTTATACTAAAACGAAAATCGGATCAGAAATCGCGATCAGAAAATAACCGCGAAAAATCCGACGAAAAAGAAAAAACGACGAACATAATTTTTTTTAACAGCACAGAAAACGAGGCGGCGGCGAACCTCGAAAGGCGCGCGGCTCCGGGGCGGCGGCGGCTAAAGGCGGCGGCGGCTAGGGTTTCGCAGGGGCTGGGCTGGCTCTCTCTCTCGCCCGGGCGGGCGCTATATAAAGGCCTGGCCGGCGGTTTCCCGGCCGGGTACGGCCCGGAGTCGGTTCCAGTTTTTTTTTATAAATCCGCTCAGAAGAAAAATAAAAAGAAATACTAAACGGACTCCAAAAATCACGAAATAAATTTTGCCGGGTTCCTAAAATCAAGCCCGATAAAGTGAACATTTATCTGGGCCCAAACTACAACTTTGAAAAAACGCGCATTTTTCCTAAATTCAAATAAAAATACCGAAAAATCCGAAATAAAACTTATTTGATTTTTTTTATTAAATCCTCAATATTTCTATATTTTGGGAAAGTCATTTTATTCCCGCTCTCATATTTTTGTAATAGAAATAATTGATGATAAAATAAATAAAATCAAATGATCCTGTTTACATAATTTGAGAAAACTCAAATATGTAAATAACGAAATTCCCAACTCTCTCCGTGGGTCCTTGAGTTGCTTAGGATTTTCTAGGATCAAAACCAAAAGCAAAATAAAATATGATATGCATGATGACCTAATGTATAACATTCCAAATTGAAAATTTGGGATGTTACAAACGTACCCCCCTTAAGATGAATCTCGCCCTCGAGATTCGGGTTGGCTAGAAAATAGGTGAGGGTGGTCTTTGAGCAAATCTTCCTCTCGCTCCCAGGTGGCTTCATCCTCCGTGTGGTGGCTCCACTGTACTTTACAAAACTTGATAACCTTGCTACGAGTAACTCGGCTGGCAAACTCAAGAATCTTGACTGGTTTTTCCTCATAGGTCAAATTGTTATCCAACTGAATTGCTTCCAATGGTACGGTGTCTCTCAATGGTATGTCAGCCATCTCCGCGTGACACTTCTTCAACTGAGAAACGTGGAACACATCATGCACTCCTGTTAATCCTTCTGGCAATTCCAACTTGTAGGCCACTTCTCCCATACGCTCCAAAACTCGATATGGCCCTACAAATCGTGGCGCTAACTTCCCCTTAACTCCAAAGCGCTTAATCCTTCAAAGTGGGGATACTCGAAGATAAACTCTGTCTCCAACTTCATAAACTGTCTCCTTGCGTTTAGAATTTGCGTAGCTTTTCTGCCTGGACTGGGCTACCTTGAGCCTATCGCGAATCAACTTCACCTTCCGTTCAGACTCCTTAATCAGATCTGGTCCAAACAATTGACGATCTCCAACTTCGTCCCATGACAACGGTGTCCTGCACCTCCTTCCGTACAAAGCTTCGAAAGGTGCCATCTTCAAACTGGTCTGATAGCTATTATTGTAAGAAAACTCTGCATATGGCAAATTATCGTCCCAACTAGATCCATAATCTAGTGCACAAGCTCTCAGCATATCCTCCAAAATCTGATTAACTCTCTCAGTCTGTCCATCTGTCTGCGGGTGAAAAGCTGTACTGAATTCTAACCTGGTACCCAAAGCCTCATGCAACTGCTTCCAGAACTTTGAGGTAAACTAGGTTCCTCTATCTGATACGATGCTCCTCAGAACTCCATGCAAACATACGATCCTGGTCATGTATATCTTTGCCAACTTAGCACTGGTGTAAGTGGTCTTTACTGGGATGAAATGAGCTACTTTCGTCAATCGATCGACTACAACCCAAATCGAGTCATAGCCTGAACGAGTCCTTGGTAATCCCGT
Source organism: Triticum urartu (assembly GCF_003073215.2). Classification (NCBI taxonomy): domain Eukaryota; kingdom Viridiplantae; phylum Streptophyta; class Magnoliopsida; order Poales; family Poaceae; genus Triticum; species Triticum urartu. Next base: position 219,269,479 of record NC_053027.1, read on the forward strand.
GATAAAATCCATGCCTAACTTATCCCACTTCCATTCGTGTATCGGCAATGGTTGCAACAATCCTGCTGGCTTCTGATGCTCTGCCTTTCCTCTCTGACATACATCACAAACTGCTACATACTCCGCAATATCCTTCTTCATTCCGGTCCACCAGAAAATATCCTTCAAATCCAAATACATCTTGGTATTTCCTGGGTGAATCAAATACGGTGAATCATGTGCCTCTTGCAAAATCAACTTCCTGATCTCCGGGTTATTGGGTACATAAACACGGTCTTCAAACCATAGGGTGTCGTGCTCATCCTCACGAAATCCTTTAGCTTTTCCTTTGCTCAGTTTCTCCTTTATAGCGGCAATCTCTTTGTCAGTTTTTTGAGCTTCTCTGATTCTATCCATCAAAGTTGACTGAATTTCCAATGCTGCTACATAGCCTCTCGGAACTATTTCCAAACATAGTTCACGAAAATTTTCTGCTAACTCCTTGGGTATTTCTCCCGTCATTAACATATTGACATGGCTCTTGCGGCTTAATGCATCAGCTACTACATTAGCTTTTCCAGGATGGTAATGTAATTTCATATCATAATCCTTGATAAGCTCCAACCATCTCCTTTGTCTGAGGTTCAACTCCTTCTGTGTGAAAATGTACTTCAAACTCTTGTGATCCGTGTACACCTCACAATGATTTCCGATGAGGAAATGTCTCCATGTCTTCAATGCATGCACTATGGCTGCTAACTCCAAATCATGCGTAGCATAATTCAATTCGTGGGGCTTCAGTTGTCGTGAAGCATACGAAACAACTCTTCCTTCCTGCATAAGCACTGCTCCAAGTCCTCGACGTGAAGCGTCGCAATACACCTCATAATCCTTGGTCTGATCTGGCAAAATCAACACTGGTGAGGTAACCAAACGTTTCTTCAACTCCTGGAAACTAGCCTCACACTCCTCAGTCCATTTGAACTTAGTATCCTTCTTCAGCAACTCCGTCATAGGCTTTGCGATCTTTGAGAAATTCTCAATAAATCTCCAGTAGTATCCTGCGAGTCCAAGAAAACTCCGGATCTCTCCAACTATTGTTGGTGCTTCCCACTTGGTCACGGTTTCAACTTTAGCGGGATCTACTGCTATACCTTCTACAGATATAACGTGTCCGAGGAATCCTACTTCCTTCAACCAAAATTCACATTTGCTGAACTTGGCGTATAATTGGTGTTCTCTGAGCTTTCCAAGTACCAAACGCAAATGCTCCTTATGCTCCTCTTCATTCTTCGAATAAACCAGGATATCATCAATGAACACTACGACGAACTTATCCAAAAACTCCATAAACACTTTGTTCATCATGTTCATAAAATAGGCAGGCGCGTTAGTCAGTCCAAATGACATAACGGTATACTCATATAGTCCATATCTTGTGGTGAATGCTGTCTTAGGTATATCCTGTTCTCGAATCTTCAACTGGTGGTATCCTGATCGCAAATTGATCTTGGAAAACACTTTAGCTCCTTGCAATCAATCAAACAGATCATTGATCATTGGTAGTGGGTACTTGTTCTTGATCCTTACTTCATTCAATCCTTGATAATCAACAACCATCCTTAACGATCCATCCTTATTCTCCACTAGAAGTACTGGTGATCCCCAAGGCGAAGAACTTGGGTGAATATATCCCTTATCCAGTAACTCCTTAATCTGCTTCTTAATTTCCACCAAATCTTTTGCTTGCATCCTATATGGTCTCTTCGATATTGGCCCAGTGCCTGGCAAAAGCTCAATCAAAAACTCAATGTCTCTATCCGGTGGCATGCCTGGCAACTCTCCAGGGAATACATCAGGAAAATCCTTTACCACTGGTACTTCCTCCTGCACAACTCCTGATAAGGAATTTACTTGTGTCCTGTTTGGCGCATGTCGGGATACATACTTGATCCTTCTTCCTTCTGGCGTTGTGAGCAAAATTGTCTTACTGGCGCAATCGATGTTTCCTTCATACATCGACAGCCAATCCATACCAAGAATCACATCCAGACCTTGGGATTCCAAAATAATTAAATCCGTTGGGAAAACATGCCTTCCTATACTTAATGGCACTTGAAAACATCCTTGACTGGCCATGTACTCCGCCCCTGGTGAGCTTACTAGCATAGGTGTTTTAAGAATCCTAGTGGGCAGGCTATACTTTTCCACAAATCCCCTTGATATGTATGAATACGATGCACCAGTATCAAAAAGAACGAGTGCCATAAATGACTTAACCAAAAACTTACCTATTACTGCATCGGGCTGAGCTTCAACCTCCTCCACATTAACGTGGTTCACCTGTCCCCTGTTGAAAGGGTTCGGCTTCTTTCCAGAGCTTCCATTGCCGTTTTGTCCTTCAGGACAGTCATTTGCATAATGTCCTGGCTTCGAACACTTATAGCAAGTGACGTGGCTCAAGTCCTTCTTGGCTGGGGTTGATGGGGTGCTGCGGTTCTGTCCATTACTTCCTCCATTCCCATTACCATTCTTGGTGCCATTGTGATTGTGCGAGCTACCTACTCCATGGGTATGCTGAAAATGTCCTCCTGGTCTAGGGGTAAAACGAGGCTTCTGCTGAGCTCCTGAATTATACTTTCCTTGTCCATACTTCCTCTTGCGGTTCTCAATTTGCTGCTGCTTCCCTTCAATCATAAGAGCACGATCTACCAACTCCTGGTAGTTGTTGAAGGTGGCTACCATCAACTGCATACTCAACTCATCATTCAGTCCTTCCAGGAATTTCTCCTGCTTAGCTGCATCTGTAGCAACGTCATCTGGGGCATAACGTGCTAGCTTACTAAACTGCTCCACATACTGGCCAACTGTCTGTCCTCCTTGGCACAAGTTACGAAACTCACGCTTCTTCATGGCCATTGCTCCTACTGAAACATGGGCAGTACGAAAAGCCTGTTGAAACTGGTCCCATGTGATAGCGTCGATTGGGAAGGTGGCTGTGAAATTCTCCCACCAAGATGCTGCGGGTCCTTCTAACTGATGTGCGGCAAACTTAACCTTCTCCACATCTGTGCATCCTACTGTGGTCAACTCCCTAGCTATCTTGCGGAGCCAATCATCTGCTACTATCGGCTCGGTGCTACTGGAAAACACCGGCGGATTCAGCCTAAGAAAACGGGCTAAGTGGTCAACAGGTGGTGGTGGTGGGTTGTTGTTGTTGTTCCCTTGATTCTGATTTTGAACTAGCAACTGCATCAAGGTGTTCTGCTGTTGGATCAACTGGGTGAGCTCCGGCGGAAAAGCAAATCCGGGGTCACGTCTCGAAGGCATCTGAGGGTTTAGAAAAGATGAGATATAAGAATAGAGGGGGTCTAAAGAGAAAACACTACCCATATGCACATGAGGCAAAAGCACACAATTCACTTCAATCAATCAAACAAAGGCATACAATCGGTCTAGCTATCGCAAAAGTGCTCGGACTACTATATTTACATGGTGGACTACTACTACTGATGAGGTGGTCTACTAGAAATATTCTACGGTTGTAGATTCCATGATATCTGCTCCTGCTTCATCCACATAGTCATCATCGCTACTATCTTGCTCCGAGTCGGTGCCGTCGATGATGATGTAGTCCTCCGGGCTAATCTCCTTGGGTTCCTCGTCTTCATCTACTGGTGTCGGGCCTCCCATAAATATTCCAATCTTCTTGATCAGATCGTCATTCTTCTCCACCAATACTTCAATTTCTTCTTCATAATCTTCACGTGTAGCCTTGAGTTCTTCCTCCAGTTCCTTGATTCTAGTCTTAGCCTTCTTCAGATCTATCATGTCGGCGCACATCTGATTCTCCTGTCGTCGAATGTGCTGGTTTAACTCCTGAATAAAAGCTGCAATTGATCTATCCTTCCTGGTGCTGATCATCTCCCAGTGTTCATCTCGGCATCCACAAATTTGGTAGATAGTATCCTTAAGATCCTTGCGGTAGACTTCTCCAATGCGTCCCATGGCGATGTGAGCTGCCATGCTCTTTCCTAGACTCCAAGTTGGTGCATTAAAAGAAAACTCTATGGGCTCAGTGACTGGCATGAACGTCCTTCCTGGAACTTGAACTTGAATCATCCAGCGCTCTTCTTCAGGTAAAGTGGCTTTGTAGGTTCCCGTGAAGCTTGGTATTCCTATGTTCAGGTATCTAGTGACTTCCTTCAAGTGGCGTCCAAAGGGTGTATCTTCATCCGGTTGGGCGAACTTGTTCCTTGCATCCGTCATCCTAAAGAGTAGAAAAGATGAGAAGTCAGAAGAGAAGAGAGTGAGTAGTGATCTAGGTCTTTAGCTTAGTGGTCGTGTCCTACAGTCAGCGTGTGCTATGATACCATCTCTGTAGCGACTAGACCTCAAACAGTCTGATCTCTGTGCTCCGGTGTCATCCTTGGATCAGTAATGCTGACACCACACAGTACTCGGAGGATTTATAGCAGAGTAGCAATCACACACTTATTACATCGAGTGTCTCAAAAGAGAACTTATTACAATAAATATGGCTTAAGGCCATCTAGTAACGATAACATCGGAAGGCTTGGAAGATAAGTGAGTCCATCAACTCCAACGGCATCATTGAGTATAGAACCACGACCTAAAACTCCTTAATCGTCGTCTGAAAAGTCTGCAACATTAACGTTGCAGCCCGAAAACGGGCCAGCACATGGAATATGCTGGCCAGGTAACACATAGAGAGTAATGGAATGCAACAGCTATACTATATGCATATTTGGCTGGTGGAAAGCTCTATGGTTACAGTTTTTGCGTAAAGCCAATTTTTCCCTACTTCAAAGGAATAAATTTAATTACTATCATGGTGGTTGTGAAACATTGAGAATGGTTGACAGCATTCTCAATCCCAATTAAGTAACATCATTAAAACCCATCAAAATTAATTTTAAAGTAACATGTTGAGATTCACATGATAATCCAGGTACTAGTTACTCAAGATGTCCATAACCGGGGACACGGCTAACCATGATTAGTTTATTACACTCTGCAGAGGTTTGCGCACTTTTCCCCACAAGACTCGATCGCCTCCGTTTGGTTTCTCGCACTGCAGGGTGTTTGAGAAGACGGATGACCGAGACACAGTCTTTCAGAAGCGCTAGCACCTTACGACGGGTAGACCGGTACACCTACTTTCCCCTACATCTGCTAGTCTACCACTGTAAGAGTTCGCACATCTTAGTCAACTATGCCAGAGCCCATAATGGCTTGTGGCTGCACACGGAAGTTTCTAGTATGAATAATCTCATGATCCCTTTGAGCCTGGGTGGCGGTCCAATAAAAACAGGCAAGTCCTGGAATCCCCAGGTGCCTCAATCCACCTAGATGTGTGTTAGGTTGCCACCTTAGATAAACCCTTAATTATCAATCTCACATCTGTCATGGATATCACTCACCCAATCCACGTCTACTAGCATAGCATGGCATAATGAGCAAACGTAGAAGTAACTCCCAAAGGTTTGATAATAAACAGGCAATAGGTACTACCTCATCTACTTCCCATCCCACAGTTTAATTAGATCCTAATCATGCAATGTGTGAGGATTGATCTAATGCAATAAAACTGGGTTGTAGAAAAGGTATGATCAAAGTGTTACTTGCCTTGCTGATGATCCGCGTAACCTAGAGATTCGAAGTAACAGGCGGCGCACTCTGGGTATTCTATCGCAGACAAACAACAAGCATACAATAAGTACTCATCTAATGCACAGGTAAAACTCAAATAAAAGATCTAACCAGAAAGTTCAACTTAAGAACTCCGGTTGGCAAAAAGAATCAAATCGAACGAAGCAAAAGAAATCAAACGGCGAAAGAAAACAACTTCGTTCTAGTAATCTGGATCTAGGGCAAATTTTACAGTAGCAAAAATATGTTTAAGTTGATTATTCGAAAAGAGGGTTTCGAGACGAAACTCTAGGCGCTTGAATCGCCTGATTCCGATAAACGAGCGAAAAGTTATACTAAAACGAAAATCAGATCAGAAATTGTGATCAGAAAATAACCGCGAAAAATCCAACGAAAAAGAAAAAACGACGAACAGAATTTCTTTTAACAGCACGGAAAACGAGGCGGCGACGAACCTCGAAAGGCGCGCGGCTCCGGCGGCGACGGCGGCTAAAGGCGGCGGCGGCTAGGGTTTCGCAGGGGCTAGGCTGGCTCTCTCTCTCGCCCGGGCGGGCGCTATATAAAGGCCTGGCCGGCGGTTTCCTGGCCGGGTACGGCCCGGAGTCGGTTCCAGTTTTTTTTATAAATCCGCTCGGAAGGAAAATAAAAAGAAATACTAAACGGACTCCAAAAATCACGAAATAAATTTTGCCGGGTTCCTAAAATCAAGCCCGATAAAGTGAACATTTATCTGGGCCCAAACTACAACTTTGAAAAAACGCGCATTTTTCCTAAATTCAAATAAAAATACCGAAAAACTCTGAAATAAAACTTATTTGATTTTTTTATTAAATCCTCAATATTTCTATATTTTGGGAAAGTCATTTTATTCCCGCTCTCATATTTTTGTAATAGAAATAATTGATGATAAAATAAATAAAATCAAATGATCCTGTTTACATAATTTGAGAAAACTCAAATATGTAAATAACAAAATCCCCAACTCTCTCCGTGGGTCCTTGAGTTGCTTAGGATTTTCTAGGATCAAAACCAAAAGCAAAATAAAGTATGATATGCATGATGACCTAATGTATAACATTCCAAATTGAAAATTTGGGATGTTACACATGTATGCAATGCTGTGTACCAGACCTGATGTGTGCCTTGCTATAAGTCTAGCAGGGAGGTACCAAAGTAATCCAGGAGTGGATCACTGGACAGCGGTCAAGAACGTCCTGAAGTACCTGAAAAGGACTAAGGATATGTTTCTCGTATATGGAGGTGACAAAGAGCTCATCATAAAAGGTTACGTTGATGCAAGCTTTGACACCGATCCGGACGATTCTAAATCGCAAACCGGATACGTGTTTACATTAAGCGGTGGAGCTATCAGTTGGTGCAGTTCTAAACAAAGCGTTGTAGCGGGATCTACATGTGAAGCGGAGTACATAGCTGCTTCGGAAGCAGCAAATGAAGGAGTCTGGATGAAGGAGTTCATATCCGATCTAGGTGTCATACCTAGTGCATCGGGTCCAATGAAAATCTTTTGTGATAATACTGGTGCAATTGCCTTGGCAAAGGAATCCAGATTTCACAAGAAAACCAAGCACATCAAAAGACGCTTCAATTCCATCCGGGATCTAGTCCAGGTGGGAGACATAGAGATTTGCAAGGTACATACGGATCTGAATGTAGCAGACCCGTTGACTAAGCCTCTTCCACGAGCAAAACATGATCAGCACCAAGGCTCCATGGGTGTTAGAATCATTACTGTGTAATCTAGATTATTGACTCTAGTGCAAGTGGGAGACTGAAGGAAATATGCCCTAGAGGCAATAATAAAGTTATTATTTATTTCCTTATATCATGATAAATGTTTATTATTCATGCTAGAATTGTATTAACCGGAAACAAAATACATGTGTGAATACATAGACAAACAAAGTGTCACTAGTATGCCTCTACTTGACTAGCTCATTAATCAAAGATGGTTATGTTTCCTAACCATAAACAAGGAGTTGTTATTTGATTAACGGGATCACATCATTAAGTGAATGATCTGATTGACATGACCCATTCCATTAGCTTAGCACCCGATCGTTTAGTATGCTGCTATTGCTTTCTTCATGACTTATACATGTTCCTATAACTATGAGATTATGCAACTCCCGTTTACCGGAGGAACACTTTGGGTGCTACCAAACGTCACAACGTAACTGGGTGATTATAAAGGAGTACTACATGTGTCTCCAAAGGTACATGTTGCTGGGGAACGTAGCAGAAATTCAAAAATTTTCCTACGTGTCACCAAGATCTATCTATGGAGAGACTAGCAACGAGGGGAAGGAGAGTGCATCTACATACCCTTGTAGATCGCTAAGCGGAAGCTTCAAGAGAACGGGGTTGATGGAGTCGTACTCGTCGTGATCCAAATCACCGATGATCCTAGTGCCGAACGGACGGCACCTCCGCGTTCAACACACGTACGGAGCCAGCGACGTCTCCTCCTTCTTGATCCAGCAAGGGGGAAGGAGAGGTTGATGGAGATCCAGCAGCACGACGGCGTGGTGGTGGAAGTAGCGGGATTCCAACAGGGCTTCGCCAAGCGCTGCGGAGGAGGGAGATGTGTCACGGGAGGGAGAGGGAGGCGCCAGGCTTAGGTATGGTTGCTCCTCCTTTCCCCACTATATATAGGGCCAAGGGAGAGGGGGGAGGCGCAGCCCTTGCCCCTTCCTCCAAGGAAGGGTGCGGCCAAGGGGGGGAGGAGTCCATCCTCCCCAAGGCACCTCGGAGGTGCCTTCCCCCTTTTAGGACTCTCCCCTTTTTCTCTTCTCTTGGCGCATGGGCCTCTTGGGGCTGGTGCCCTTGGCCCATATAGGCCAAGGCCACCCCCTACAGCCCATGTGCCCCCCGGGGCAGGTGGCCCCACCCGGTGGACCCCCGGGACCCTTCCGGTGGTCCCGGTACAATACCGGTGACCCCGAAACTTGTCCCGATGGCCGAAATAGCACTTCCTATATATAATTCTTTACCTCCGGACCATTCCGGAACTCCTCGTGACGTCCGGGATCTCATCCGGGACTCCGAACAACTTTCGGGTTACCGCATACTAATATCTCTATAACCCTAGCGTCACCGAACCTTAAGTGTGTAGACCCTACGGGTTCGGGAGACATGCAGACATGACCGAGATGACTCTCCGGTCAATAACCACCAGCGGGATCTGGATACCCATGTTGGCTCCCACATGTTCCACGATGATCTCATCGGATGAACCACGATGTCAAGGACTTAATCAATCCCGTATACAATTCCCTTTGTCTAGCGGTACGATACTTGCCCGAGATTCGATCGTCGGTATCCCGATACCTTGTTCAATCTCGTTACCGGCAAGTCTCTTTACTCGTTCCGTAAACACATCATCCCGTGATCAACTCCTTGATCACATTGTGCACATTATGATGATGTCCTACCGAGTGGGCCCAGAGATACCTCTCCGTTTACACGGAGTGACAAATCCCAGTCTCGATTCGTGCCAACCCAACAGACACTTTCGGAGATACCTGTAGTGTACCTTTATAGCCACCCAGTTACGTTGTGACGTTTGGCACACCCAAAGCATTCCTACGGTATCCGGGAGTTGCACAATCTCATGGTCTAAGGAAATGATACTTGACATTAGAAAAGCTTTAGCATATGAACTACACGATCTTTGTGCTAGGCTTAGGATTGGGTCTTGTCCATCACATCATTCTCCTAATGATGTGATCCCGTTATCAATGACATCCAATGTCCATGGTCAGGAAACCGTAACCATCTATTGATCAACGAGCTAGTCAACTAGAGGCTTACTAGGGACATGGTGTTGTCTATGTATCCACACATGTATCTGAGTTTCCTATCAATACAATTATAGCATGGATAATAAACGATTATCATGAACAAGGAAATATAATAATAACTAATTTATTATTGCCTCTAGGGCATATTTCCAACAGTCTCCCACTTGCACTAGAGTCAATAATCCAGTTCACATCGATATGTGATTAACACTCAAGGTCACATCGCCATGTAACCAACATCCCAAGAGTTTACTAGAGTCAGTAGTCTAGTTCACATCACTATGTGATTAACACTCAATGAGTTCTAGGTTTGATCATGTTGCTTGTGAGAGAGGTTTTAGTCAATGGGTCTGAACCTTTCAGATCTGTGTGTGCTTTACAAATCTTTATGTCATCTCCTAGATGCAGCTACCACGCTCTATTTGGAGCCATTTCAAATAACTGTTCTACTTGGAGTTATTCTAAATTGTTGCTCCATTATACGTATCCGGTATCTCTACTCAGAGCTATCCGGATAGGTGTTAAGCTTGCATCGTCGTAACTCTTTACGTCGAACTCTTCATCACCTCCATAACCGAGAAAATTCCTTAGTGCACTAGTTACTAAGAATAACTTTGACCGCTGTACTGTGATCCATTCTTGGATCACTCTTGTACCCCTTGACTGACTCATGGCAAGGCACACTTTAGGTGCGGTACATAGCATAGCATACTGTAGAGCCTATGTCTTAAGCATAGGGGACGACCTTCGTCCTTTCTCTCTATTCTGCCGTGGTCGAGCTTTAAGTCTTAACTTCATACCTTACAACTCAGGCAAGAACTCCTTCTTTGACTGATCCATCTTGAACACCTTCAAGATCATGTCAAGGTATGTGCTCATTTGAAAGTACCATTAAGCGTTTTGATCTATCCTTATAGATCTTGATGCTCAATGTTCAAGTAGCTTAATCCAGGCTTTCCATTGAAAAACACTTTCCAAATAACCCTATATGCTTTCCAGAAATTCTACATCATTTCTGATCCATAACATATACTCATCAGAAATTCTATAGTGGTCCCACTCACTTCTTTGGAAATACAAGTTTCTCATAAACTTTGTATAAACCCAAAATCTTTGATCATCTCATCAAAGCATACATTCCAACTCCGAGATGCTTACTCCAGTCCCTAGAAGGATTGCTGGAGCTTTGCATACTTATTAGCATCTTTCAGGATTGACAAAACCTTCCGGTTGTATCACATACAACCTTTCCTCAAGAAAATCGCCGGGGAAACAATGTTTTGACATCCTATCTGCAAGATTTCATAAATAATGCAGTAATCGCTAATATAATTCCAACAGACTCTTAGCATCGCTACGAGTGAGAAAGTCTCATCGTAGTCAACTCTTTGAACTTGTCGGAAAACATCTTAACGACAAGTCGAGCTTTCTTAATGGTGACATTTACCATCATTGTCCGTCTTCCTTTTAAAATCCATCTGCACTCAACAGCCTTACGACCATCGAGCTGTTCTGCCAAAGTCTACACTTTGTTTTCATATATGGATCCTCTCTCGGATTATATGGCCTCGAGCCATTTTGGAATCCAGGCCCACCATCGCTTCTCCATAGCTCGTAGGTTCATTGTTGTCTAGCAACATGACTTCCAAGACAGGATTACGTACCACTCTGAAGTAGTACGCATCCTTGTCATCCTACGAGGTTTGGTAGTGACTTGATATGAAGTTTCATGATCACTATCACAAGCTTCCACTTCAATTGGTGTAGGTGCCACAGGAACAACTCTTTGTGCCCTGCTATACACTAGTTGAAGTGACGGTTCAATAACCTCATCAAGTCTCCACCATCCTCCCACTCAATTCTTTCGAGAGAAACTTTTCCTCGAGAAAGAACCCGATTCTAGAAACAATCCCATATTGCTTTCAAATCTGAGACAGGAGGTATACCCAACTGTTTTGGGTGTCCTATGAAGATGCATTTATCCGCTTTGGGTTCGAGCTTATCAGCCTGAAACTTTTTCACATAAGCGTCGCAGCCCCAAACTTTTAAGAAATGACAGCTTAAGTTTCTCTAAACCATAGTTCATACGGTGTCATCTCATCGGAATTACGTGGTGCCCTATTTATAGTGAATGCGGTTGTCTCTAATGCCTAACCCATAAACTATCGTGGTAATTCGATAAGAGACATCATGGTATGCATCATATCCAATAGGGTGCAGTTATGATGTTCGGACACACCATCACACTATAGTGTTCCAGGCTGTATCAGTTGTGAAACAATTTCCACAATGTCTTAATTCTGTGCCAAACTCGTAATTCAGATATTCATCTCTATGATCATATCATAGATATTTTATCCTCTTGTCACGACGATCTTTCAGCTTCACCCTGAAATTACTTGAACCTTTCAATACTTCAGACTCGTGATTCATCAAGTAAATGTACTCAACATCTACTCAAATCATCTGTGAAGTAAGAACATAACGATATCCACTACATGCCTCAGCACTCATTGGACTGCACACATCAAAATGTATTACTTCCAACAAGTTGCTTTCTAGTTCCATTTTACTGAAACCGAGGCTTTCAGTCATCTTGCCCATGTGGTATGATTTGCATGTCTCAAGTGATTCAAAATCAAGTGAGTTCAAACGGTCCATCTGCATGGAGTTTCTTCATGCATATACACCAATAGACATGGTTCGCATGTCTCAAACCTTTCAAAAATGAGTGAGTCCAAAGATCCATCAACATGGAGCTTCTTCATGCGTTTTATACCAATATGACTTACGTGGCAGTGCCACAAGTAGGTAGTACTATCATTACTATCTTTTGGCATGAACATGTGTATCACTACGATCGAGATTCAATAAACCATTCATTTTAGGTGTAAGACCATTTGAAGGTATTATTCAAATAAACAGAGTAACGATTATTCTTCTTAAATGAATAACCGTATTGTGATAGACATAATCCAATCATGTCTATGCTCAACGCAAACACCAAATAACAATTATTTAGGTTTTAATACCAATCTCGATGGTAGAGGGAGCGTGCGATGCTTGATCATATCAACCTTGGAAACACTTCCAACACATATCGTCAGCTCACCTTTAGCTAGTCTCCGTTTATTCCGTAGCTTTTATTTCGAGTTACTAACACTTAGCAACCGAACCGGTATCTAATACCCTGGTGCTACTAGGAGTACTAGTAAAGTACACATTAACACAATGTATATCCAATATATTTCTATCGACCTTGCCAGCCTTCTCATCTACCAAGTATCTAGGGTAATTCTGCTCCAGTGGCTGTTCCCCTTATTACAGAAGCACTCAGTCTCGGGTTTGGGTTCAACCTTGGGTTTCTTCACTAGAGCAGCAGCTGAATTGCCGTTTCATGAAGTATCCCTTTGTTCCCTTGCCCTTGAAACTAGTGGTTTCACCAACCATCAACAATTGATGCTCCTTCTTGATTTCTACTTTCGTGGTGTCAGACATCGCGAATATCTCAAGGATCATCATATATGTCCCTGATATATTATAGTTCATCATGAAGCTCTCACAGCTTGGTGGTAATGACTTCGGAGAAACATCACTATCTCATCTGGAAGATCAACTCCCACTTGATTCAAGCGATTGTTGTACTCAGACAATCTGAGCACAAGTTCAACAATTGAGCTTTTCTCCCTTAGTTTGCAGGCTAAGAAAATCATCGGAGGTCTTATACCTCTTGACGTGGGCACGAGCCTGAAATCCCAATTTCAGCCCTCGAAACATCTCATATGTTTTGCGACGTTCCAAAACGTCTTCGGTGCCTCAACTCTAAGCCGTTTAACTGAACTATCACGTAGTTATCAAAATGTGTATGTCAGATGTTCGCAACATCCACAGACAACGTTCGAGGTTCAGCACACTGAGCGGTGCATTAAGGACATAAGCCTTCTATGAAGCAATGAGGACAATCCTCAGTTTACGGACCTAGTCCGCATAATTGCTACTATCAACTTTCAACTAAATTTTCTCTAGGAACATAATTAAACAGTAGAACTGAAGCGTGAGCTACGACATAATTTGCGAAGATCTTTTGACTATGTTCAGGATAATTAAGTTCATCTTATGAACTCCCACTCAGATAGACATCCCTCTAGTCATCTAAGTGATTACATGATCCGAGTCAACTAGGCCGTGTCCGATCATCACGTGAGACGGACTAGTCAACGTCGGTGAACATCTTCATGTTGATCGTATCTACCATACGACTCATGCTCGACCTTTCGGTCTTCTGCATTCCGAGGCCATGTCTATGCACATGCTAGGCTCGTCAAGTTAACCCTAAGTGTTTTGCATGTGCAAAAACTGTCTTACACCCGTTGTATGTGAACGTAAGGATCTATCACACCCGATCATCACGTGGTGCTTCGAAATGACGAACTTTAGCAACGGTGCATAGTTAGGGGAGAACACATTCTTGAAATTGTAATGAGGGATCATCTTATTTACTACCGTCGTTCTAAGTAAACAAGATGCAAAAACATGATAAACATCACATGCAATCAAATAGTAGTGACATGATATGGCCAATATCATATAGCTCCTTTGATCTCCATCTTGGGGCTCCATGATCATCTTGTCACCGGCATGACACCATGATCTCCATCATCATGATCTCTATCATCGTGTCTTAATGAAGTTGTCTCATCAACTATTACTTCTACTACTACAGCTAACGGTTAGCAATAAAGTAAAGTAATTACATGACGTTTATGTTGACACGCAGGTCATAAATAAATTAAGACAACTCCTATGGCTCCTGCCGGTTGTCATACTCATCGACATGCAAGTCGTGATTCCTATTACAAGAACATGATCAATCTCATACATCACATATATCATTCATCACATCCTTTTGGCCATATCACATCACATAGCATACCCTGCAAAAACAAGTTAGACGTCCTCTAATTGTTGTTTGCATGTTTTACGTGGCTGCTATGGGTTTCTAGCAAGAACGTTTCTTACCTACGCAAAAACCACAACGTGATATGCCAATTGCTATTTACCCTTCATAAGGACCCTTTTCATCGAATCCAATCCGACTAAAGTGGGAGAGACAGACACCCGCTAGCCACCTTATGCAACTAGTGCATGTTAGTCGGTGGAACCAGTCTCACGTAAGAGTACGTGTAAGGTTGGTCCGGGCCGCTTCATCCTACGATGCCGCCGAATCAAGATAAGACTAGTAACGGCAAGCATATTGAACAAAATCAACGCCCACAACTACTTTATGTTCTACTCGTGCATAGAATCTACGCAATAGACCTAGCTCATGATGCCACTGCTGGGGAACGTAGCAGAAATTCAAAAAATTTCCTACGTGTCACCAAGATCTATCTATGGAGAGACTAGCAACGAGGGGAAGGAGAGTGCATCTACATACCCTTGTAGATCGCTAAGCGGAAGCGTTCAAGAGAACGGGGTTGATGGAGTCGTACTCGTCGTGATCCAAATCACCGATGATCCTAGCGCCGAACGGACGGCACCTCCGCGTTCAACACACGTACGGAGCAGCAACGTCTCCTCCTTCTTGATCCAGCAAGGGGGGAGGAGAGGTTAATGGAGATCCAACAACACGACGGCGTGGTGGTGGAAGTAGCGGGATTCCAACAGGGCTTCGCTAAGCGCTGCGGGAGGAGGGAGATGTGTCACGGGAGGGAGAGGGAGGCGCCAGGCCTTAGGTATGGTTGCTCCTCCTTTGCCCCACTATATATAGGGCCAAGGGAGAGGGGGGAGGTGCAGCCCTTGCCCCTTCCTCCAAGGAAGGGTGCGGC
Source organism: Triticum urartu (assembly GCF_003073215.2). Taxonomy (NCBI): domain Eukaryota; kingdom Viridiplantae; phylum Streptophyta; class Magnoliopsida; order Poales; family Poaceae; genus Triticum; species Triticum urartu. Next base: position 219,284,780 of record NC_053027.1, read on the forward strand.
CAAGGGGGGGGAGTCCATCCTCCCCAAGGCACCTCGGAGGTGCCTTCCCCTTTTAGGACTCTCCCCTTTTTCTCTTCTCTTGGCGCATGGGCCTCTTGGGGCTGGTGCCCTTGGCCCATGTAGGCCAAGGCGCACCCCCTACAGCCCATGTGCCCCCCCGGGGCAGGTGGCCCCACCCGGTGGACCCCCGGGACCCTTCCGGTGGTCCCGGTACAATACCGGTGACCCCGAAACTTGTCCCGATGGCCGAAATAGCACTTCCTATATATAATTCTTTACCTCCGGACCATTCCGGAACTCCTCGTGACGTCCGGGATCTCATCCGGGACTCCGAACAACTTTCGGGTTACCGCATACTAATATCTCTATAACCCTAGCATCACCGAACCTTAAGTGTGTAGACCCTACGGGTTCGGGAGACATGCAGACATGACCGAGATGACTCTCCGGTCAATAACCAACAGCGGGATCTGGATACCCATGTTGGCTCCCACATGTTCCACGATGATCTCATCGGATGAACCACGATGTCAAGGACTTAATCAATCCCGTATACAATTCCCTTTGTCTAGCGGTACGATACTTGCCCGAGATTCGATCGTCGGTATCCCGATACCTTGTTCAATCTCGTTACCGGCAAGTCTCTTTACTCGTTCCGTAACACATCATCCCGTGATCAACTCCTTGATCACATTGTGCACATTATGATGATGTCCTACCGAGTGGGCCCAGAGATACCTCTCCGCTTACACGGAGTGACAAATCCCAGTCTCGATTCGTGCCAACCCAACAGACACTTTCGGAGATACCTATAGTGCACCTTTATAGTCACCCAGTTACGTTGTGACGTTTGATACACCCAAAGCATTCCTACGGTATCCGGGAGTTGCACAATCTCATGGTCTAAGGAAATGATACTTGACATTAGAAAAGCTTTAGCATACGAACTACACGATCTTTGTGCTAGGCTTAGGATTGGGTCTTGTCCATCACATCATTCTCCTAATGATGTGATCCCGTTATCAATGACATCCAATGTCCATGGTCCAGGAAACCGTAACCATCTATTGATCAACGAGCTAGTCAACTAGAGGCTTACTAGGGACATGGTGTTGTCTATGTATCCACACATGTATCTGAGTTTCCTATCAATACAATTATAGCATGGATAATAAACGATTATCATGAACAAGGAAATATAATAATAACTAATTTATTATTGCCTCTAGGGCATATTTCCAACAGTTGGGTTGGCGTATTTTGAGATTAGGTTTTGTCACTCCGATTGTTGGAAAGGTATCTCTGGGCCCTCTCGGTAATGCACATCACATAAGCCTTGCAAGCATTACAACTAATAAGTTAGTTGTGAGATGATGTATTACGGAACGAGTAAAGAGACTTGCCGGTAACGAGATTGAACTAGGTATTGGATACCCGACGATCGAATCTCGGGCAAGTAACATACCGATGACAAAGGGAACAACATATGTTGTTATGCGGTCTGACCGATAAAGATCTTCATAGAATATGTAGGAGCCAATATGGGCATCCAGGTCCTGCTATTGGTTATTGACCAGAGATTTGTCTCAGTCATGTCTACATTGTTCTCGAACCGTAGGGTCCGCACGCTTAACATTACGATGACAGTTATTATGAGTTTATGCATTTTGATGTACCGAAGTTAGTTCGAAGTCCCGGATGTGATCACGGACATGACGAGGAGTCTCGAAATGGTCGAGACATAAAGATTGATATATTGGATGACTATATTCGGACACCGGAAGGGTTCCGGGGAAGTTTCAGATAAAACCGGAGCACCGGGGGGTTACCGGAAACCCCCGGGGGGTTAATGGGCCTTATGGGCCTAATGTGGAGAAGGGGAAGGGGCTGCCAGGGCAGGCCACGCGCCCCCTCTCCCCCTAGTTCGAATTGGACAAGGAGGGAGGGGCGGCGCCCCCCCTTTCCTTCTCTCCCTCCACCTCTCCTAGTTGGACAAGGAACGGGAGGGGAGTCCTACTCCCGGTAGGAGTAGGACTCCTCCTGCGCGCCTCCTCTAGGCCGGCCGCACCCCCCCTTGGATCCTTTATATACGGAGGCAGGGGGCACCCTAGAACACACAAGTTGATCTTCATGATCGTTCCTTAGCCGTGTGCGGTGCCCCCTTCCACCATATTCCACCTCGGTCATATCGTAGTAGTGCTTAGGCGAAGCCCTGCGTCGGTAGAACATCATCATCGTCACCACGCCGTTGTGCTGACGAAACTCATCCCCGAAGCTTTGCTGGATCGGAGCCCGGGGAGCGTCCTCGAGCTGTACGTGTGCCAAGAACTCGGAGGTGCCGGAGTAACGGTGCTTGGATCGGAAGACGTACGACTACTTGCTCTATGTTGCGTCAACGCTTCCGTTGCGGTCTACAAGGGTACGTAGACAACACTCTCCCCTCTCGTTGCTATGCATCATCATGATCTTGCGTGTGCGTAGGAATTTTTTTGAAATTACTACGAAACCCAACACTAGGCATGTCTAGTGGCTTGGGCACTCCCCACGTAGATGCTAGGAAGAAAATAACAACAGAATAATCTCACAAGGAGATCGAACTATGCTCAAACATGAATTAGCAGCCAAGTGTTTGATTAGCGGTACGGGAAATGCACAAGGCCAATGGGCCTGCGTTTTGGCTGGGGATGATCATCTACTAGGGAGACTTTCTTGGCAAATTTTTAGCTCAAATGGAGGAGTTTGGATGGCACTTGCTTTGCAAAGTACCACATCGTGCAAAAATATGGATGTTGAAGCTGGGCTCAAATGGATAAGTGGATTGAGCTGAAATTTTGTGGACTATGGTAATTTGGGCATAGTAAATAATTGTAAAAAGTTTATACCATTTGGATAATCCTAGCTTGTACTTCCTTCACAAAGCTTCTCTCTAGATAGAAACTTTAGAAATTTGCTGAGGAAGATTTAATAGGCAAATGGAGCTGAATATTGGAATGCGGCAATGATTTGTATATGTAAGATGGCACAAAAAGTTTGAGGACAACAGGAGGTGTCTAGATAGCACTTGCTTTGCAATGTGCCAATTTGGACAGAAAATAAAAATTGAAGCTGTGCTTACATGGATGATTGGATGATAGAGGCAAAGGTGTCCCGTCTTTCGATGAGATGGTGGCTATCGTTTTAGAGAAAGTCGTCTTTGACGATCCAACTACGAACGTGCGAGGACGTCGCGCCTTAGCAATCGCTAAACCAACTCCGAGGGGTTATTGACCACGCCGGAGCACGATCAACCTGATCACGAGGGCATGTTTCCTGTGAGCAAACGAAGAACAAGCAAGAAACTGAGATTGCAATCTGGATATTGCGAATATAAGATGAAAGCTTTATTGATCAAGGTGGGGTTCTGTGACGTCTTGGTCTGGTCGTTGGACACAAACGAAGTACGTGAAGTTGCAGCTATGGCGAACTTTTAATCTAAACAAAACCCAGAGTATAAACGACGCCCTAAGGGCTGTATATATGGAGGAAGAGGGGGGAATTTCGTGGCCCTTGGAAGAGGGGTCCGAAACCAACCCTAACTCTTGTTTCCCCACACATACAGACTCTAAAAACAGCCTATACTTAAGTATTTCGAAAATACATGGGCCTGGCCCAATAATAAGGTGACGCAGCACCTAAAATAGCCTCTGGACGAAACTTATGAAGTGGCGTCTTGTATATTTCGTCCAAGGCTTCATGCACTCCTTATGGTGGCTTCAAAATCCTGAAATCATCACTTGTAACTCCGTTCTGGATCCCCTTGCGCATGCCATCATCTCCACGCTTGAACTTGTTCCAAGGTTCATCTTTCTTGTCCAAGCTAGGCCCTTCATTTGTAAGCAAGACAAATGTATCCAATTTAGGCAGCATCATATTCTCATGAACATTATAATCGTTACCAAGAAACGAAAGTACCTGATAATTCAATTGGCGTGCGCGAGCTCTAGTAATTGGTCCACTATGTATAGAAGCAGGGGCTGTGGGTGTAACAATGGTATTTATGTTCTCATCATCCTCCCCTTCTTCAAATGAAGTCGTCCTCAATGAAAGTTCATTGTCCTCACCCAAATAAGGCTTCAAATCTACAATGTTAGAAGTGGGACTAACCCCAAAATCTGCAGGCAGCTCAAGTTTATATGCATTATCATTTATTTTCTCTAACACCTTAAAACGACCATCAGCACGTGGCATTAGCTTTGATTTGCGCAAATTAGGAAATCTATCCTTACGCAAATGTAACCAAACAAGATCTCCAGGTGCAAACACAACATGTTTTCTACCCTTATGTAACGCCCCGAGACCGATGTGCCAGATGTCCTCCAGTTATTCGCTGTTGTTGCCTTGTCATTGCTTGCGTGTCATGCATTGCATATCATGTCATCATGTGCATTTCATTTGCATACATGTTCGTCTCATGCATCCGAGCATTTTCCCCGTTGTCTGTTTTGCATTCCGGCACTCCTATGTCACCCGGTGTCCCTTTCTACCTCTTTTCGTGTGCGGGTGTTAAACGTTTTCGGATTGGAACGAGATTTGTCATGCGGCCTTGGTTTACTACCGGTAGACCGCCTGTCAAGTTTCGTGCCATTTGGACTTCGTTTGATACTCCAACGGTTAACCGAGGAACCGAAAAGGCCTCGTGTGTGTTGCAGCCCAACACCCCTCCAAAGTGGCCCAAAAATCCACCTAAACCTCCTCCATCATCTCGGTCATTCGATCACGATCGCGTGGCCGCAAACCGCACCTCATTTGGACTCTCCTAGCTCCCTCCACCTATATATATGGCACTCCCCCCGAATTTTCGGATCTTCCCCTTTCGAAACCCTAATTTTCCCTTCTCCTCGCGCCGCCGGACGAGATCCGGACGGCCGGACACGTCCGACCTGCGCGCCACCGCCTCCGCGCCAATCGCGCTGCGCCACGTGGCACAACAGCCGCTGCCGCCGCCGAGGCCCGTTCGGCCCAGGGCGGGCCCTCCCCGACCCGGCTCGCCCGCGTAGCGCCTCGCCGCCTCCCGCGCCGGGGCGCCCTGCGCCACCGTGCTCAGCACCGCCACCGCCATCTCCTTCGACGCCGGCCGGTAGCCGCGCCGCCCCATGCGTCCTCCACCGCAGCCGTCGTCGCCGACCACCGTGGGAGCCGCGCCTCGCCGTCCGACGGCCTCCCGCGTCGCCGAAGCTCCTTGGACGGCCGGATCCACCCCCTCTCCGGCAAGCAGGTCCTGTTCCGACGAGAAGGCCGGTCATCCTCGAAGTCCGTGCTCCAGCGAGATCCCGATCCAGATCTGAAATCCGCAGGGTTGACTTTTCCCTCCTAACCCTAATTATTTTGCAACCTTCGCCATGTCATAACTCTGCATCCGTAGCTCCGATTCGTGCGTGTAGCATATCAAAATGTTCGTCTCGACGAGTACATCATTTCACCTCATTGCATCATTTTCATTTGAGCTCATCTTGTTGCCCGAAATGCTGTTGGAAGAGGGCTATCTGATGATAGTTTCAGATCTGTTTCAACAAATGCACTTTTGTCATTTTTGCCATGATTAATGTGTGCATGCTATGATCCTGAGCTCTACATGTGTTTTGATGTATGCCATGCCATCTTTACAGGGGTGTATGCCATGTATTTTTGTGATCTTTGTGGTGACTAGCACAAGCATGCAAAGTAGCTTACTCGATGATGCTGATTTCAGGGACTTCGAATTTCACTAACTCCTTGTCCTGTTATTGTTTTTATGCCATATGTTCATGTTGTTTCCTAGTGATCCGTGCCTCTTTTGAGCATGATCAGTAAGGATGTTTTGTAGATATTGTGGTGCTCTATCCATCCATGTCTTTGTTTGCAATTATGGAGCACCCTAGCTTGACTCAATCGAGCCCTACTTTTGCTATATAATGTTTCTGGCCGATTGTTAACATGTTTAGCAATATTGCCGAGCTTGTTGTTGTTGATACGTGCATGCTATGTTGTTGTTCTTGCCATGTCTAGCTTCTATGTCATGTCTATTTGCTGGGTGTATGCTTAGTTTGTTATGCCATGCTCTGTAGTGAGTGCATCGAGCTCGTAAACATGCCTACTTGTTAATCTGTTTTGCATGCTCCAGTTTTTCTCTAAGTCTGAATCTATTTATGTTTTCGCTATATTCACATGCTTGTAATTCTATTTTCTGATCCCTTTTGGCTCATGGTCACTAAGGGACTTCTGTTATGTGCTTTGAGTAGCTTCATTTTGTGCCTTACTTTGCCATGATAGATTCCTGTAGCATGTAGTTATCATGCTCTAAACATTGCTTCCTGATGATAATTTCCTGACATGCTATTAATTTCAAGTCTGAAACCTGTTATCATTTGCACTTTTTCCATGCTTGTTTGAACCTGTTAATGAGTGAATTAGCCATAGCTTAGTGTTCATCTTTTGTCAAGCATCATGAGTGGATCCCTGCCATGTATTTTATTGTCATGTTGGAGTGCTGTAGCATGTTGTTTTTGTTGCATTTAGAAGGCTACTTGCTATTAATCGCAGACCGGTGCCATATTTGTTTTGCTTGCTATTTCCAAACCATGCATCCGATTCCGGTGATCTTTATATCGATTTCGACCGAAACCAACTCCTCTTTCCAGTGGCACTCTTGGTTTTCCAAGTTGAGGCCAGGTTAAATCATGCATATGCACCGCATACCGCATCCCGCATATCATGCCTTGTTCATGTGTTATTTGTTTAATATGTTGTGTGCTTCTTTCCGGTATTGCTTCTTCGGGTTGGTTCCGATTACGTTGCGTTTGTGAGGATCCGTTCGACTACGTCCGTTTGTCTTCTTCATGGACTCGTTCTTCTTCCTTGCGGGATTTCAGGCAAGATGACCATACCCTCGAAATCACTTCTATCTTTGCTTGCTAGTTGCTCGCTCTTTTGCTATGCCTATGCTGCGATACCTACCACTTGCTTATCTTGCCTCCCATATTGTTAAGCCAAGCCTCTAACCCACCTTGTCCTAGCGAACCGTTGTTTGGCTATGTTACCGCTTTGCTCAGCCCCCTCTTATAGCGTTGTTAGTTGCAGGTGAAGATTGAAGCTTGTTCCATGTTTGGAACATGGATATATTTCGTTGGGATATCACAATATCTCTTATTTAATTAATGCATCTATATACTTGGTAAAGGGTGGAAGGCTCGGCCTTATGCCTGGTGTTTTGTTCCACTCTTGCCGCCCTAGTTTCCGTCATATCGGTGTCATGTTCCCGGATTTTGCGTTCCTTACACGGTTGGGTTATAATGGGAACCCCTTGACAGTTCGCTTTGAATAAAACTCCTCCAGCAAGGCCCAACCTTGGTTTTACCATTCACCACCTAGCCTCTTTTTCCCTTGGGTTAGGCCAGCCCAAGGGTCATCTTTATTTTAAACCCCTGGGCCAGTGCTTGTCTAAGTGTTGGTCCAACCAAGAGCACCGTGCTGCGCCGTCCCTTGGCAACTTGGGTTACGTTGGCTCCCGTACGCTTAGCATATCCGGTGTGCCCTGAGAACGAGATATGTGCAGCTCCTATCAGGATTTGTCGACACAGCGGGTGGTCTTGCTGGACTTGTTTTACCATTGTCGAGGATGTCTTGTAACCGGGATGCCGAGTCTGATCGGATTGTCTTGGGAGAAGGAATATCCTTCGTTGACCGTGAGAGCTTGTGATGGGCTAAGTTGGGACACCCCTGCAGGGATTTGAACTTTCGAAAGCCGTGCCCGCGGTTATGGGCAGATGGGAATTTGTTAATGTCCGGTTGTAGAAAACCTGAAGTTGATCTTAATTAAAATACATCAACCGCGTGTGTAACCTTGATGGTCTCTTCTCGGCAGAGTCCGGGAAGTGAACACTGTGTTGGAGTAATGCTTGACGTAGGTTGTTCTAGGATCACTTCTTGATCATAGATTCTCAATCGTGCTTTGCCTTCTCTTCTCGCTCTCTTTTGCCCATGTTAGCCACCATATATGCTAGTTGCTTGCTGCAGCTCCACCTCATACCTTTTACCCTATCTATAAGCTTAAATAGTCTTGATCGCGAGGGTGTGAGATTGCTGAGTCCCCGTGACTCACAGATACTTCCAAAACCAGTTTGCAGGTGCCGATGAAACCGTGCAGGTGATGCAACCAAGCTCAAGGAGGAGCTCGATGGAGATCTTGTCCTTTGTGTTGTTCTGTTTCCAGTTGATCAGTAGTGGAGCCCAGTTGGGATGATCGGGGAGCTGTGTAGCATTTGGGGTAGTCTTCTTTTATTTTGGTTTCGTAGTCGAACCTTGTGTGTATCTGGATGATGTAATGCTTTATTCATGTAATGTTGTGAAGTAGCGATTGTAAGCCAACTCTGTATCTTTTTCCCTTATGTATTACATGGGTTGTGTGAAGATTACCTCACTTGCGACATTGCTTTCAATGCGGTTATGCCTCTAAGTCGTGCTTCGACACGTGAGAGATATAGCCGCATCGAGGGCGTTACAAGTTGGTAATCAGAGCCTTCCCCGACTTAGAAGCCCCCTGCTTGATCGAATCGTTGGCGTTGTTGAGTCTAGAAAAATGTTTTGAGTCATTTAGGATTATATATATATATATATATATCAGAGAGTAGGAATTCTTTTTACTCCTCAGTCTCTTTGTCGCTCTGGTGAGGCATCCTGACATAGAGTTTTGACTCTTCTCTTCTCAAATTTCACTATTTTTTTTAGGATCACGCGGGTATCTTGGAATCGTTCCGATGGTTTTATGACGAGAACATTGTTCTTGGTGCCTCCTGACATTTAGGGGTTGTGGCAGTGTCCCGGGGAGTTGAGCTCCGAGGTGTTGTCATCACAATTTTATCGTTGCAGTTCTGGAATACCTGAGCTCGCCGACGTCGAAAATCTCTTTTATGCAGTTGTTGGTGAGATAACCTCGACGCCACCCAGTACTGGGGCGGGAGTTCGGGAGTATTGCCATAACTCGTATAATGGATGCTTTTCGAAGGTTCAGGTAAATGATTTCCGAAGGTTTCTTGGTTATGTGTTGAAGGATGGATTCAGCTGGATGTAGGATTTGCTAGTTTTGGGTGAGATATTATGCTTCCCCTGTATCCCCAACACCTGATTGCATAACCAGAAAATTTCGGGAGTTTATAAGTGGGAATTCAAGTAGCTCCTAGGATATCTTTCCGACAGATGTGTGATATGAAATTGGGGTTCGACGTCTAGTGGTCCGCCTATCCACGGTTGGTTTTACAGTGGTCTCGTTGTGTCTTAAAGAGTCCTTGGCTATGCTGACTCGGTGACGCTTCGTATGTCATGTGCACTGCCTTGTACATGATGGTGCTGTATGATCGAGCCCGTGTAGGCCCCACCACGAAAACTTCGGACGAAATCTCTACCATATGTTTGTTCCGGCTTATTTTGCAAGCCAATCCTTGTTTTGTTTTGATTGTGGTATTCGAGTTGCTTCAATGTCAATTGTTGATTCCATACCTTTCCTAAACGGTGTTCTCATACTCCGATGTGAATACAAATCCTTCTTGATCATCGAGCTTGTCATCTAAATTTCTTCTCAACCGGTGTGTCTCTATTCAAGTGGATCCGATCATTTTCAACATCAGCAAGATCCAATTTCAGTTCTTCTCAACGGTGTTTGCTTCATCCGTCCTAAATTGCCTTTGTTTTCCCGCCCTCCCACCCTTTTTCTTCAAGGACTCAGATTTATTAATCAAGTATCCATCTTATGGATGTGAAGTATCTTCGTTCTTTCCGTCAATGTTTTTATCCGGTGATTCTCATGAAGATTCTAATGGAGCTTCAAGTACGTCATTCTTCATTCTTTTCATCTCTGGTGGTTTCAAGTCAAGCTTTGTTGATCATATCCTTTCCTCGTTTCAATGCTTTCTCATGCCGGTGCACCTCTTAATCATCTACTTCTCGCTATTCAATTGTTCCGGAGTGTTGAAGATATCTCGAAGATTCGCGTTTCCATTCTCAATCCGTTCAAGCTATTTCGAGATTGCTATCTCATTCAAGCCACTTAATTAAACCAGCGCAATCTATCTTTTAAATCGTTCAACAGTGTTTTCTTTTGAGTGGGCCCTAACCCACAGGTCTTTTCCCAGGATCTTACCTGACTCTTCTATTTTCCCGGAGCTACCCTAAATTCTTTTCAAAGTTTGACGTAAGAATGAATTTTCATCAGTCAGATGTGTTTCTCCAAGATCTCTCAATTTCTTTTCACCGTTGGCTCAACCTTTCCATTCTTCATTCCGGCGTGTCTCAACAATTCATGGTGGTGTTTCTCATCGTCATTCTCACATTTGAAGACCAAAGAAGAGTTCCTCTAAATCTTGCTCTTTTCTTTTCAAGATTCATGGTTCTAGCATATTGCCTCATCATTGTATTCGATTGCGAGAATTCTTTTCACCCATCCGGAGCTATTCAAGATTCTTTTCAGTTTGATTCTCCGAAGGCCATCATTTCGGGTTTATTCATTCTCAGCTTTTAGCTATCATTCTCCAATCTTACCGGTGCATCGATCAAATATCCTCTAATCAGTTCATGACCTCTTCGTTCTTTTGTATCTAAACTCTCTCATGTATCTTCGCTCATTTGATAATTCTTACCGGTGATTCACCCCTTTACTTCGTTCATTTTCAATTCCTACGGTGGTTCGTTCAAGATCCTTCTTTATACGTTATTGTATCAATTCACTCGTTCTTTCCAATTTTACCGGTGGTTCGTAGAAGACCTTCCCAAGTTTGCGCTATATCTATCTTAATCCTTTCTACGAGAATAAGTAGTGTGCCAAATCCATTGTTTGTCATCAATTTAATTGATGAAGGATAAGCATAATGTAATTCTTATTCTTGTTCCATCGAGTTTATTCAACTTCTTTTTTCCAGAGTGGTTCATCATGTCACATTCTCAGTTCGAGATGCTTTATCTTTTCTTTTCCGGAGTTCCAAGTCTCGACTTTATCTCAATCCAATCATTGCAAGGATTCACCTTGTGTTTTCAACTTCTCTTTCCTTCCGTTTGATCATCCTTTTTGTTACCGGAGTTCTTTATGGAGGTTCTACATGATGGTTCATCAAGGATTTAATTCCTTCTCGAAGTGTTCATCAACATTATTTTCAGAGGAGCTCAAGCTTTCTTCATCTTGCAATCCGGAGTGCAATTCTTTCACGCATATCTTTTGAGGTGGTGTTATGTCATTCTTGATAATTTCCCGATTCACAAGTTATCAAGTTTGAGATATTTCAAATTCATCAACCTCTTCGTTGGAGTTATCTTGTGTCATGGTTCACCTAAAGCCTTCCCTAAGGTTTGTTGCTATTTATGGTGCTTATAAATGACACAAGTTCTTCATTTTTCCTCAGGGTGAAATAAGATTCTCGTCTCCTTGTTCTTATCAATCCAATCTTGTTTTCGTTAGTGGCGGAATTTCACCTCATAGTTTTGAGATGTTCTCCATAAGCCCACATCAAGCTTATCCTTTCGTTGTTGTTAATCCAACAACTCCGTTTGACCCTTCTTCTAAAGATGTCTTTTCAAGCTCTTTTGCAATAGAAGTTGGCATTTTCTTCTCCATTCTCCCATCTCAATTATCTATCTTCTATTCTTTCGTTCCGGAGGCATTGTGATGTTGTTCTTTTAACCCATCATCTCGGATTGTGAAGATCATGTTCTTTTCGTGCTTATCCACTTAACCGGAGTGTGTGCCCCCTGCTCAAGTTCTTTCATTTTATCAAGCCTTGCATATCTTTCCAACCGGAGTGCTATTCGAATTTGTTCTTCCTTGTTCCTCTTCACTACCGGAGTGTTTTCAACTTTGTTCTACTTCGTTGCATTCTTTCTTTCAATTTGTTCAACTTATCAAGGTTCTTTGGTTTCACTCGTTTGTCAAAGAAGCAACTTAGTTTTACCTCTTCTCTTTTCTCTTCCGTTTTCCCTCCAGTGCCATTCTAGATCTCGGGACGAGATCCTCTCGTAGTGGTGGAGTGTTGTAACGCCCCGAGACCGATGTGCCAGGTGTCCTCCAGTTATTCTTTGTTGTTGCCTTGTCATTTCTTGTGTGTCATGCATTTCGTATCATGTCATCATGTGCATTTCATTTGCATACATGTTCGTCTCATGCATCCAAGCATTTTCCCCGTTGTCCGGTTTGCATTCCGGCGCTCCTATGTCACCCGGTGTCCCTTTCTACCTCTTTTTGTGTGCGGGTGTTAAACGTTTTCGGATTGGAACGAGATTTGTCATGCGGCCTTGGTTTACTACCGGTAGACCGCCTGTCAAGTTTCGTGCCATTTGGACTTCGTTTGATACTCCAACGGTTAACCGAGGAACCGAAAAGGCCTCGTGTGTGTTGCAGCCCAACACCCCTCCAAAGTGGCCCAAAAATCCACCTAAATCTCCTCCATCATCTCGGTCGTTCGATCACGATCGCGTGGCCGCAAACCGCACCTCATTTGGACTCTCCTAGCTCCCTCTACCTATATATATGGCACTCCCCTGGAATTTTCGGATCTTCCCCTTCCGAAACCCTAATTTTTCCCCTCTCCTCGCGCCGCCGGATGAGATCCGGACGGCCGGACACGTCCGACCTGCGCGCCGCCACCTCCGCACCAATCGCGCCGCGCCACGTGGCACAGCAGCCGCTGCCACCGTCGAGGCGCGTTCGGCCCAGGGCGGGCCCTCCCCGGCCCGGCGCGCCCGCGTAGCGCCTCGCCGCTTCCTGCGCCGGTGCGCCCCACGCCACCGTGCTCAGCACCGCCGCCGCCATCTCCTTCTACGACGACCGGTAGCCGCGCTGATGAGGACATCAATACCATTGTTACACCCACAGCCCCTACTGTTACATATACTGGACCAATTACTAGAGCTCGCGCACGCCAATTAAATTACTAGATACTTTCCTTTCTTGGTAATGATTCTAATGTTCATGAGATTATGATGCTGCCTATATTGGATACATTTGTTTTGCTTACAAATGAAGGGCCTAGCTTGGAGAAGGATGAACATTGGAGCAAGAACATGCATGGAGTTGATGGCATGCGCAAGGGGATCAAGAACGGAGTTACAAGTGATGATTTCAGGACTTTGAAGCTGCCATAAGGAGTGCATGAAGCCTTGGACGAAATATACAAGATGCCACTTCATAATATTCGTCCATAGGCTATTCTAGATGCTGCGTCACCTTATTAATGGGCCAGGCCCATGTAATTTCGAAATACTTAAGTATAGGCTATTTTTAGAGTCCGTATGTGTGGGGAAACAAGAGTTAGGGTTGGTTTCGGACCCCACCCTCAAGGGCCACGAAATTACCCCCTCTTCCTCCATATATACAGCCCTTAGGGCGTCGTTTAGACTTTGGGTTTTGTTTAGATTAAAAGTTCTCCATAGCTGCAACTTCGCGTACTTCGTTTGTGTCCAACGACCAGACCAAGACGTCACAGAACCCTACCTTGATCAATAAAGCTTTCATCTTATATTCGCAATATCTCGATTGCAATCTCAGTTTCTTGCTTGTTCTTCGTTTGCTCGCAGGAAACAGACCCTCGTGGTCAGGTTGATCGTGCTCCGGCGTGCTCAATAACCCTCGAAAGTTGGTTTAGCGATTGCTAAGGCGCGACGTCTCGCACGTTCGTAGTCGGATCGTCAAGGTCGACTCCCACAGAAAACGATAGCCACCATCTCATCGAAACATCGGGACACCTTAGCCTCTATCAAGTGGTATCAGATTTCCAGGTTGCTCGGTGAGAATTTTACAGTTTTTCGTAGATTAGATCGAGTCTGTTCTTCATACCTACAGTCCACGAAAAAAAAGGCACACAAAAAAAAATTAGGGTTAGTTCATCATATCCGAACCAATCTGAGCCTTTGCATAATCTTTTTAGGGTTTTTGCTTTGTTGAATTTGCGGTTGCATCGTCGTGTCAAGTTGCTGGTCTTAGAGTCTAGTCTTTTAGAGTTTCGAGTTCTGGTCATAAGTTGTCACGCCGCCGCCGCACCATCATCATCGCCCATCTACCACTTTTGCTTGTCCGCCACCGCTCTGAATCCGTATCCATATACCACCACCAATCCGTATCCATATACCACCACCAATCTCTATCCATATACCACCACCGCTACCATATACCACCACCGCTGCCATATACCACAACCATATATCCACCACCAATCCGAGTTCTTCTCATATTAGGTTTGTTCTTGAGATCAATCTAAATTCCGATTCGTGTTTCCTCGCCTGCGTAGGTCTCGGAAAAAAAAAGTCTGGAGACCACCGGGCAGTTTAGGCCAAAATTTTCACGGGCAAATTTTTTTCCCTATCCTATTTTTAGGCTTTTCTGAGTCTTTTGAGCCACGTGCCATCATAGTGATTTTTTGTCGCACTTTTTCGTCGTCGCTGCCCTGATTTCCGAAAAAAAAAGTGAATTTTTTTTCGTGTCCATCCTATCAGTTTGACGAGGGAAGAGTTTTGAGACACTCGCCATTATGTGATTTTTCGCAAAAAAAAGAGGAGCGCAAAAAAAAGGAGCGCAAAAAAAAGAGCGAAAAAAAAGTTCCAGAGTGTGCTTTTCCCATATTTACGTGCAGCGCCGTGATTTTGTTAGTGTTCTAGGCTCGCGTCTCTAGCACGGTCTAGCCTAGGACCAGCACAGTACCGTCGTTGAGCATTTATTCAACTTTGCATCTCTGAATTGATTATTGCTGACCCTTTTTGCTACCATACTATAAGCCTTCCCAACTCCACATACATCTACGTCGTGCGTTTGACTCTCCCTGGCAATCGCTCTATCCAAGCTTTTGAGAGTTTTTGACTACAACGGTTGCCGATCACCGCCTGCTGCTGGGTAAGAACTGGTAAGAATTTGAGATTTGCTTGACGGATTTGTGACACCCGCCACCACCACCACTTGTTAGTAGTCTGTAGGATCATATTCTTGTGTGTTTCTATTGCTGCTAACCATGCCAGGATCACAAGCCGACGAGACTGACTGGGAGAACTTGACGAACAAGGAGCTTCATGATACGTTTCAGCAAATGATGAATGGACAGGTGCAAGATGTGATAAACAGATTTGAAGAGGCCATGGAGAAGATAGATGGCATGGAGAAGACGTTTGAAACAAAGCTCGATAACAAGTTTGCTGAATTGCTTTCGCGTTTTCCACCACCACCACCGGCTGCTCCTGCCGCACCTCTGCAACAACAGCAACAACACCGACTACCTCCACGTCGGGAAACAGCCCTCCGCCGAGCGAGCCGTGTCCCTCTTCAGTCGGGCCAAACTGCTGGTGCTGCTGTTGATACTTTTGTGGCTCCTACTGCTGATGTGGAGGAGGATGCTTATGTGGGAGATTATGAGGATGAGGTTGATCAAAATCAGAACTACGTGCCACCAACAGCACAGCAACCACCAGGTCGTCCACATGCAAATAATGGCAATGGTAGGGCTCACCCTCAGGTACGAGATCATGACCATCTCCCTAAACTAAAATTGAATATTCCACCATTTGAGGGTAGATATGTTCCTGATATATATCTTACTTGGGAGTTAGAAACTGAACAACGATTTACATGTTTACAATATCCCGAGGAGAGACGTGTTCCTGCTGCTGTTTGTGCTTTCACTAGTTTTGCATGTGTTTGGTGGTCTGAGCATTGTAGATTATATCCTATTCCAGCTACTTGGGCTGCTTTGAAAACTGCTATGCGTACTCGTTGGGTTCCACCATATTATCAATGTGAATTACTTCAAAAATTGCAGCGCTTAAGACAGGGGAAAAATTCTGTAGAAGAATATTATCAGGAATTACAAACTGGCATGATTAGATGTGGTATTGTTGAGGAGAATGAAGCTATGCTTGCACATTTTATGGGTGGATTAAATAGAGAGATTCAGACGATTCTAGAGTATAAGGAGTATACTAATATCACTCATTTATTCCATCTTGCTTGTAAAGCTAAACGTGAAGTGCAGGATCGACAGGCATTGGCGCGGACTAACTTTTCTGCAGGTCAACCTTCATCATGGACACCACGTGCATCATCTACTTCCACACGTTCTGCTACGCCGGCGCCTCTGTCGGCTACCACCTCCAACCGTGATACAATAAAGCAGGCACAATCACCACTATCTGCCAAGAGCACACCTTCTGGGCCTGCAAAGAGCTCTTCTTCATCCATGGCATCAACAGGGCAAACACATGATATTATTTGTCGACGTTGCAAGGGTGGAGGTCATTATGCGAGAGAATGCCCATCTAAGCGCGTGATGATTGTTACTGAGGATGGTGGGTATGAGTCCGCTAGTGACTATGATGAGGAGACTTTGGCTCTTATTACACGTGACGAACACGGTGGAGACGATTCTGATCATGAGACGCAATACATGGCTCCTGAAGATGCTGACAGGTATGAAAGTTTAGTTGCTCAACGTGTTTTGAGTGTGCAGGTTACACAAGCTGAGCAAAATCAGAGGCATAATTTGTTCCATACAAAGGGAGTTGTGAAGGAACGTTCTGTTCGCGTGATCATAGATGGAGGGATCTGCAATAACTTGGCTAGCATGGAGATGGTGGAGAAGCTATCTCTCACCACAAGACCACATCCACATCCTTACTACATCCAATGGTTCAACAACAGCGGCAAGGTTAAAGTAACACGTACTGTTCGTGTGCATTTTAGTATCTCTACATATGCTGATTATGTTGATTGTGATGTGGTACCTATGCAAGCATGTTCCTTATTACTTGGTAGACCATGGCAATTTGATAAAAATTCTGTACACCATGGTAGAAACAATCAGTATACTCTTGTTCATAAGGATAAAAAAATTACTTTGCTTCCTATGACTCCTGATTCCATTTTGAAAGATGATATCAATAGAGATAATAAAGCAAAACAGGAGACAAATAAGAGTGAAAATCAGATTGTGGCAAAAGAATTTGAGCACCAAATGAAGCCTAATAATAAACCATATACTGTTGTTTCTGAAATTAAATTGAAAAGTGCATGTTTACTTGCCAACAAATCTGATATTGATGAGCTAGATTTCAGCAAATCTGTTTGCTATGCTTTTGTGTGCAAAGAGGCATTATTTTCATTCGAGGATGTGCCTTCCTCTTTGCCCCCTGCTGTCACAAACATTTTGCAGGAGTTCGCTGACGTCTTTCCACAAGACGTGCCACCGGGATTACCACCTATTCGAGGGATTGAGCATCAAATTGACTTAATTCCCGGTGCTTCGCTACCCAACCGTGCACCATACCGTACCAATCCAGAGGAGACGAAGGAGATTATGCATCAAGTACAAGAACTGCTCGACAAAGGTTATATACGCGAATCCCTTAGTCCTTGTGCTGTTCCTATCATTTTAGTGCCGAAAAAGGACGGTACGTCGCGTATGTGCGTTGATTGTAGAGGCATTAATAATATTACTATTCGTTATCATCATCCTATTCCTAGGCTAGATGATATGCTTGATGAATTGAGTGGCTCTACAATATTCTCCAAAGTTGATTTGCGTAATGGATACCATCAAATTCGTATGAAATTGGGTGATGAATGGAAAACAGCATTTAAAACTAAGTTTGGATTATATGAGTGGTTAGTCATGCCTTTTGGGTTAACTAATGCACCTAGTACTTTCATGCGGTTTGTGGTAGTTTACTTTGATGGCATATTGATTTATAGCAAATCTTTGGAGGAACATTTGGAACATTTACGTGCTGTTTTTATTGCTCTACGTGATGCACGTTTGTTTGGAAACCTTGGAAAGTGCACCTTTTGCACCGATCAAGTATCTTTTCTTGGCTATGTTGTTACTCCACAGGGAATTGAACTTGATAAAGCCAAGATTGAAGCTATTGAGAGTTGGCCGCAGCCCAAAACGGTCACACAAGTGAGGAGTTTCCTTGGCCTCGCTGGTTTCTATAGGCGTTTTGTGAGAGATTTCAGCACCATTGCTGCACCTCTCAACGAGCTTACAAAGAAGGATGTGCCTTTTGTTTGGGGTACCGCACAGAAAGAAGCCTTCACGGTATTGAAAGATAAGTTGACACATGCTCCTTTACTCCAACTTCCTAATTTCAATAAGACTTTTGAGCTTGAATGTGATGCTAGTGGAATTGGATTAGGAGGTGTGTTATTACAAGATGGAAAACCTGTTGCATACTTTTCTGAAAAATTGAGTGGGCCTAGTCTGAACTATTCTACTTATGATAAAGAATTATATGCTCTTGTTCGGACCTTAGGCAACATTATTTATGGCCCAAGGAATTTGTTATACATTCTGATCATGAATCTTTGAAACACATTAAAAGTCAAGCAAAACTGAACCGTAGACATGCTAAATGGGTTGAATTCATTGAGACTTTCCCTTATGTCATTAAACACAAGAAGGGTAAAGAAAATGTTATTGCTGATGCCTTGTCTCGTCGTTATACTATGCTTTCACAACTTGACTTTAAAATATTTGGTTTGGAGACCATCAAAGATCAATATGTTCATGATGCTGAATTTAAAGATGTATTGCAGAATTGTAAGGAAGGGAGAACTTGGAACAAGTTCGTTCTTAACGATGGATTTGTGTTTCGTGCTAACAAGCTATGCATTCCAGCTAGCTCCGTTCGTCTTTTGTTGTTGCAGGAGGCGCATGGAGGAGGATTAATGGGACACTTTGGTGTCAAGAAGACGGAGGATATACTTGCTACACATTTCTTTTGGCCAAAGATGAGACAGGATGTTGAGCGTTTTGTTGCTCGCTGCACTACATGTCAAAGAGCTAAGTCACGACTCAATCCTCATGGTTTATATATGCCTTTGCCTGTACCTAGTGTTCCTTGGGAGGATATATCTATGGACCTTGTTTTAGGTTTACCTCGAACAAAGAAGGGGAGGGATAGCATATTTGTTGTCATGGATAGGTTCTCGAAAATGGCACACTTTATACCATGTCATAAAAGCGATGATGCTGTTAATGTTGCTGATTTGTTCTTTCGTGAAATTATTCGCTTACATGTGTGCCAAATACTATTGTTTCAGATCGTGATACTAAATTTCTTAGCCACTTTTGGAGATGTTTATGGGCTAAGTTGGGGACTAAGCTGCTTTTTAGTACTACTTGTCACCCCCAAACTGATGGACAAACTGAAGTAGTCAATAGAACATTGTCTACTATGCTTAGGGCTGTTTTGAAGAATAACAAGAAAATGTGGGAAGAATGCTTGCCTCATATTGAATTTGCTTATAATCTTTCATTGCATTCTACTACTAAGATGTGCCCTTTTGAAATTGTGTATGGTTTCCTACCTCGTGCACCTATTGATTTGTTGCCTCTTCCATCTTCAGAGAAGGTTAATTTTGATGCTAAAGAACGTTCTGAATTGATTTTAAAAATGCATAAGTTAACTAAGGAAAACAATGAGCGTATGAATACTAAATATAAACTTGCTGGAGATAAGGATAGAAAACATATTGTGTTTGCGCCTAGAGATCTTGTTTTGTTACATTTGCGTAAAGATAGATTTCCTAATCTGCACAAATCAAAGCTAATGCCACGTGCTGATGGTCCTTTTAAGGTGTTAGAGAAAATAAATGATAATGCATATAAACTTGAGCTACCTGTAGATTTTGGGGTTAGTCCCACTTTTAACATTGCAGATTTGAAGCCTTATTTGGGTGAGGAAGATGCGCTTTCGTCGAGGACGACTTCATTTCAAGAAGGGGAGGATGATGAGGACATCAATACCATTGTTACACCCACAGCCCCTACTGTTACATATACTGGACCAATTACTAGAGCTCGCGCACGCCAATTAAATTACCAGGTACTTTCGTTTCTTGGTAATGATTCTAATGTTCATGAGATTATGATGCTGCCTAAATTGGATACATTTGTTTTGCTTACAAATGAAGGGCCTAGCTTGGAGAAGGATGAACATTGGAGCAAGAACACGCATGGAGTTGATGGCATGCGCAAGGGGATCAAGAACGGAGTTACAAGTGATGATTTCAGGACTTTGAAGCCGCCATAAGGAGTGCATGAAGCCTTGGACGAAATATACAAGATGCCACTTCATAATATTCGTCCATAGGCTATTCTAGGTGTTGCGTCACCTTATTAATGGGCCAGGCCCATGTAATTTCGAAATACTTAAGTATAGGCTATTTTTAGAGTCCGTATGTGTGGGGAAACAAGAGTTAGGGTTGGTTTCGGACCCCACCCTCAAGGGCCACGAAATTCCCCCCTCTTCCTCCATATATACAGCCCTTAGGGCGTCGTTTAGACTTCGGGTTTTTTTTAGATTAAAAGTTCGCCATAGCTGCAACTTCGCGTACTTCGTTTGTGTCCAACGACCAGACCAAGACGTCACAGAACCCCACCTTGATCAATAAAGCTTTCATCTTATATTCGCAATATCCCGTTTGCAATCTCAGTTTCTTGCTTGTTCTTCGTTTGCTCGCAGGAAACAGACCCTCGTGGTCAGGTTGATCGTGCTCCGGCGTGGTCAATAACCCTCGAAAGTTGGTTTAGCGATTGCTAAGGCGCGACGTCTCGCACGTTCGTAGTCGGATCGTCAAGGTCGACTCCCACAGAAAACGATAGCCTCCATCTCATCGAAAAATCGGGACACCTTAGCCTCTATCAAGATTGGTTCGGATATGATGAACTAGCCCTATTTTTTGTTGGCTTTTTTCGTGGACTGTAGGTATGAAGAACAGACTCGATCTAAACTATGAAAACTTGAAAATCTCACCGAGCAACCTGAAAATATGATACCACTTGATAGAGGCAAAGGTGTCCCGTTTTTCGATGAGGTGGTGGCTATTGTTTTAGAGGAAGTCGACTTTGACGAACCGACTACGAACCTGCGAGGACGTCACGCCTTAGCAATCGCTAAACCAACTCTGAGGGGTTATTGACCACGCCGGAGCACGATCAACCTGACCACGAGGGCCTGTTTCCTGTGAGAAAATGAAGAACAAGCAAGAAACTAAGATTGCAATCTGGATATTGCGAATATAAGATGAAAGATTTATTGATCAAGGTGGGGTTCTGTGACGTCTTGGTCTGGTCGTTGGACACAAACGAAGTACGTGAAGTTGCAGCTATGGCGAACTTTTAATCTAAACAAAACCAAAGTCTAAACGACGCCTAAGGGCTGTATATATGGAGGAAGAGGGGGGGATTTCGTGGCCCTTGGAAGAGGGGTCCGAAACCAACCCTAACTCTTGTTTCCCCACACATACGGACTCTAAAAACAGCCTATACTTAAGTATTTCGAAAATACATGGGTCTGGCCCAATAATAAGGTGACGCGGCACCTAAAATAGCCTCTGGACGAAATTTATGAAGTGGCATCTTGTATATTTCGTCCAAGGCTTCATGCACTCCTTATGGTGGCTTCAAAGTCCTGAAATCATCACTTATAACTCCGTTCTGGATCCCCTTGCGCATGACATCATCTCCACGCTTGAACTTGTTCCAAGGTTCATCTTTCTTGTCCAAGCTAGGCCCTTCATTTGTAAGCAAGACAAATGTATCCAATTTAGGCAGCATCATATTCTCATGAATATTATAATCGTTACCAAGAAACGAAAGTACCTGATAATTCAATTGGCGTGCGCGCTGTGGGTGTAACAATGGTATTGATGTCCTCATCATTGATTATGCTGAAATTTGGTGTAGGGGGTTTCTATAGTCAGGGTAATGTCCTGGTAACTTTTTAGCAATTATAAAGCAAAATAAAATGTAGTTGCTTCACAAACTGAAAATATTACCAGAAACAAAGATTCGATGGTGAGCTCATATGTATTGTTAGATAGAGCTCAACTTTTGTGTAGAGCTATGACTTTGGCATATAGAATGTGAGGCAAAAAATCAACTCATTACGATATTCCTATCGTGTACTTCCTTCACAAAGCTTCTAGGTGAATAGAAACTTTGGAAATTTGCTGAGGAAGATTTACTAGGAAAATATAGCTAAATATTGGCATGTGGAAATGATTTGGGTGTGGAAGATTGACTAAAAAGTTTGAGGGCAATAGGAGTGGTATAGATAGTTCTTGCTTTGCAACGTGCCAATCTGGACAGAAAATAAAAATTGAAGCTGAGCTCACATAGATGATTTGATTGAGCTACAATTTGGAGGAGGGTGATAATTTGGGCATATGAAGGAATTGTATAAATTTCATGCCATTTGGATGTGCATAGCTAGTACTTCCTTCACAAAGCTTCTACTTGAACAAAAACTTTGGAAATTTGCCGAGGAACATTTACTTTGAGAACAGCTGAGACGATGCCAAGTCCACAACCTGAGGCACTGGTCCAACAGTCGGCACACCGCCGCCCCATCCACCACGTCCACAGACCGAGATCGATGCTACAACAAGAAGATGACTCCCTAACTAAGTCGCAAGTTCCCACCTCGGCTTGATCGGCGGCGACCGAAAGCCGAGAAGCCCGACTCCAAGGCGACAACATGCCAAACCTCGCTCGAGGAGTACCCAACCCCGGGCAGGAGGTCCATGTCAAACTCCATACCCGATGGTCGATCCGTGTCGCCGATTCGCTGTCAAGACACGAACCGGGACAAGGTAAGCGCTGCTCCATGAAGAGAGAGAGGCCGCTCATGGCGGGCGGCAACTCTGGTCGCCAAGCAATCGTGCCAATGCCATGCCCCGCCTCTCCATCACCTCCTGATGCCATGATCCGCCACCACCAGTCCAAGTCACGGCCACCACCCACCTCCCCATGTCCCGCCTTCACGCCCGCGGGAAGGACCGCCGGTATCCACCGCCTTCATCATCCGCGACCGAAGCCCCATGGACGCCCAAGCATGTTGCCTCCAGCCCAAGCCGCGAGGACACACAGGGATCCAAAACACCGTCGCATGCCACCCACCAGCAAGCACCCAGACAGGCCCATTCCCTTGCCTCACGCCACGTCGGAGCCTCGGCGACAGATCCGGACGGAGGGAGGGAGAGGGGTGGGGGGTTTCTACCTTTAATCTTCCGCTACGGGTTGCCCAGTCGCATGGGGAGAGTGACTGGTCCAACTGGGCCGTCAGTGATAAACGTCAACGCTGACGGTTAGCCAGATCATCAGTCAGACGATTTCTATTGGTGTACTGCCGCCGGCAGGGCACAGCTAAGCAAATCAATCAATCTAGCCACGCTTTATTTTATATTATAATAATTATAAGGAAAACATCCCCTTAGCAAGGCAAGGAGTGGGCGGGAGCATTCCTCTCTGCCCATTTCCCGGGCTCTCCTCCAAACAGGGCAATGCCACGGCGACCACCCATAGAAATTGGGCCACGCATCAGAAGGATTTAATCATCGTCGACCCCTGCCCTCCACCCCACGTTCGCGCCCTGCTTAAAATTAGGCAGGCGCCGCGCCCCTTTTTAATTTTTTCGGGGCCGGACCTGCCAACCTCCCTCCCTCCTCCACGTACAATACAATGCAATGCCGGCCGCAGCAGTAGTGCGCGACATGTCCCCGCGCCTCGCTGTTGTTTCTTGATTTCTTCTCTCTGCCCATTGTGTTGTTTGGTCCTCTTTGGTCTAACCTGAGATCTATCAACGATCGTTATTGCGGCTCTTGTCCTTGTTCCTGGGTGAGGAGAGGACGCCGGCCGTTTCTAGCACCGGGTGCTGCTGATCCTGTTCTTCGTCACGGCGGCGGCCTTATCGCTCTGGTCTCCGGGAAGCCGCGGCGGTGCACGACCGCCGGGGCCAACGTGCCCACGCCTTGCGCGTCAAGCTCGAGGCGGTGGGCTGGGTGATGGTGCGGTTCCTCCGGCGGCATAGCCTTGACAAGAGCAACTCGCACACCCACCTACGGAAGGAGGAGCAAGAGAGCAACAGCTGTACAGAAAGCGACACGGCGGAGATGCAAGAGCCCGGTGGCAATGGCGGCGGGGGTGCTCCCCCGCTGCCCAACGGCCGGACGGCGCCTCGCTCCCGTCTCGCACGCGACGGGCCGCCCTCAGGCACGCCAGTTTTGATTGATTCATTTCGCTAAACTGCGTTTTAATTAGTTATAAGGTGCCAGTTAATTTGGTCGATGCGATTGTGCCAGTTAACCATTCTGGCTTGTTTTGTTTGGTCAGATTTGGACGTGATGAAGGAGAGATTTGCGAAGCTGCTGCTTGGAGAGGACATGTCAGGGACCGGGAAAGGCGTGCCGTCGGCTCTAGCGCTGTCCAACGCCATCACCAACCTGGCCGCGTCCGTCTTTGGGGAGCACCGCAAGCTGGAACCCATGGCGCCGGACACCAAGGAGCGGTGGAAGAAGGAGGTCGGCTGGTTGCTGTCCGTCACCGACCACATCGTCGAGTTTGTCCCGACAAGACAGACCGCCGAGAACGGCACTACCATGGAGGTAACAAGCTCTTCTTTCCATCTGACTAATAGTATCTATCATTGTAACATCTTGGGGTTTTCCTTTCCTATCCACAGATCATGTCGACAGCGCAGCGTCGCGACCTGCAGATGAACATCCCCGCTCTGCGCAAGCTAGACGCCATGCTCATTGTAAGTGCTATTAGCTTATTATGCATCTCCAACGGCAACATGCAAAAAACCTCCCGCATTCATCTACGTATAGGGAATCAGTCTGCGGATACAAATACGGAAGGTCGACATCCAATACTAACCGCATACATTTTCACAGTAACTCGAATCAACGGCAGAAATTAAATCAGAAAGGTTGAATTTTAATATAAACATGCCAGATTTCATTTAAAGTGGATATTTATACATAAATTTCATCCAATAAACTAAAAATCTAAAATTAAGACCCTGAACTATCATATACTAGCCAATGCCGGGCTGGCCGGCTGCTCCTCCTCCATCATCGTTGCCTGTCGCCGTTGGAGGAGTTGTCGTCGCGCTTGGGGCGGCGGAAGGTGGTGGCGTCGCGGCAATGCTTCCCGGTGGTCGCCTGACGCTCACGGATGATCCTCTCCACCTCCTCTTGCGTCGTGCACAATTAGAGCATCTCCACTAGTCCACCAAGAGGCCCTCAGAAGCACTTTTTCATCGTCGGCAATGAAAAAGGTCTCCACTCACGCCCCTAGGATCACCTTTTTCGCCGAATTCGTCAAATTTTAGCGCCTGCAGTCCCACCCCAAACCCAGCCCCCTGAGAGGCATCTGGGAGCGCCGGCGATATGTTTATCCATGCAAAGGCCCACATGCAATCTCTCTCCTCTCACTTTTCACCTGACACGCACGAGCTCTCTCTCTTTCCTCGTCTTTTCTTCCAACAACTGCGCCGCTCGCCGTCTCTTGCCGTCGTGCCTGCCGCCGGGGCCGCCCTACGTGGCTGCTTGCGCGTGCGCGTCCGGAGCCGCGGTAGCTCGTCGCTGACGCCGTGGGAGCTCGTCTGCCGGTGTGTGGCCGTGGCGTGGCCGGGCCGAAGCTCGCTGCACGCGGACGCCGGCTCACTGCTGCTCGCTGCCTGCGCACCTCTGCCACCGCGCGGTCGCGGTCGTGCTTCTTCAACCTCCGCCATCGAGGCCGAGCTGGAGGCCAGGGAGCGGACGGCCTCCTACACCAGTGGCGGCCAGGCGGAGCAGCGCGGGCATGACCGTGGACGCCCGCCTGGACGACGTGGCCGGGACGACGTGGGCGGAGCTCGCTGGAGCGCGCGACGGCCGGGACAACGAGTCCGCGACTGCAGCGCCCGACGCGCCCCTGGCCGCGCCCGAGCCAGACGTTGCGGCACCCCGCGCCCGCCCGCACTGCTGCCACTGCTCATCCGGCCAGCGCTTCGGACGCCATGGCCAGAGCTTCGCTCCCGCGCGCGGTCGTGCGCCCCTGGCCGCGCCCCCTACCCGCTTGGTCGTGCCCCCACGAGCACTTGCGAGCTGCTGTTGCCTCCTGCGCACCCCGCGTCGCCTCTGGCCGCGGCCCTGCCTGCTACTTGCGCCGCTATTGCTGCCTCCTGCGCGCCCCGCCTCGCCTCTGGCCGCGCCCCCTGCCCGCTTGGCTGCCTCGGCGCCGTCGGCGACCTCCTTGGCGAAGGGGATGGACTCTGCGATGTTGTCCGCGACTGCGCGGCGGCAGACCGGCAAGGGCGGCGAGCAGCAGGAGGTACGTGCGTGGGGGGCAACGAGTGGATAATTTTTCATCCCCGGACTAAATGTTGCGCCGGCAGCCCCCCAAGGGGCGAAAAAATGCCTCCTGGGGGCTCAATGGCTGGAGATGCTCTTAAGCCGCGGCCACCGAGGACGTGGGCTGGGGGAGAGGACGGCGGTTGTTGGACGCGCCGTCGTTGGTGGCTGCGGCGATCTCGGTGAGGGACCATTCCTCGTCGTACCTGGCCATCTCCCTGTCGAGGCGGCAGAGACGGCGCTTGGCCGTCTCAGACGTCGTCACGGAGCGATCCAGGGCCTAGGCGTATGCCACGTTTGGGTCCGCCGCGATGTGCGACGGCGGGATGTCGGAGTCTGAGAACTAGGATCGACAGAGTCCAACTAGCGCCTTTCCCGGTCGACGTACTCATGCGCCGTCTTGGCGCTCCGGGACGACGATAAGGAGTTGCCGCAGAGGTAGTGCGGAATGCGCCCACGTGCCTTGGGCAGGTGTGACGGCGGCAAGCGGTGCTCCTCCTTGACGACGCGCCGAGGCGGTGGCCAGCGGCGCTCCTCCTTCACAACGCGCCGGGGCGGCGGCGAGAACCACTCTTCCTTGACGCGGCGGCGGAGAGCGTGGAGGGGATGTCGGCTCCGGCATCACAGGGAGGAGCTTCCCCGGTGGCGGAGCCGAGCCGTTGGTGTGGATGACAGAGCGACGGAGCACCGGCTCCATTTGCTCCTCAAACTCTGCATCGATGCCGACGTAGACCTAGCCCCGCACCGATGGTGCGAATTGTGGTGGTGGCGGCGGTGGATGCTGGTCCTCCTCGTCGCCGGAGGAGTTGACGACCTCCTCCCGCCTCGGAGTCCTAGGGCGGCGTCTCCACGAGCCCGGGAACCGTCTGCCGGCGCCGACGCCCAGGACTTGCCCTTCGCCAGAGATGTAAGGGGGGTGGGCGAGGAGGAGGAGGAGGAGGGGGAGGAAGAAGAAGGATGCGGTGTGAACGGCGCCGGAGCGCAGCTTAAATAGTTGCGCCCAGGCCATGCGAAGGGTCAGTCAGCCGCTTCAATGCGGCACATCGAATGGAGTTGGTTCCTCGGTAACATGCGTCCGCATTGAAGTGGCGGCTGTCGAGAGGTCGCGTCGGTCAGCACCGCCCTCCCTCCTCTGGTCACATAACGGCATCAATGCCGACCTCTGCGTGCTCTCAGCCGGCATGAATGCGACGCGGTAAGCGATGCGTGCTTCAGAAGAAAAACGTGGGAGGGGTGGGTGACGAGTTTTGGGTGGGTCGGACGGTCAGAAGCGGGCTTGGGGATCCAGACTCCTGCAAACCTCCACATTTTTGTCTCTGATTTTCAGGAGAAATTATGTTCGAACCGTCTCGCGGACCGATACAAATCGGCGTTGCATAGTTTCTGCGGTCCGGACAATATCATCCAAATAATTGTGAAAGGTTTACGGTCCGTCTTGAAGATGCCCTTACCAATCATTTACTTACTACGTATGGATTGATTGGACCAAGAGAGATCCTGAACTGAGCTAAAGTAATGGTCGTAATGCACGAATATGAATGTTTGGTGGCGGCATGCATGCAGGGTTACATGGACAACTTCGTGGACCAGACCGAGTTCTGGTACGAGAAGGGCGGCGACAACAAGCGCGACGACGACAAGTGGTGGATGCCGACGGTGAAGGTGCCGGCGGAGGGCCTGTCGGATGTGACCCGCAAGTGGCTGCAGTACCAGAAGGAGTGCGTGAACCAGGTGCTCAAGGCCGCCATGGCCATCAACGCGCAGGTGCTGGTGGAGATGGAGATCCCAGAGATCTACATCGAGTCGCTCCCCAAGAAGGGCAAGACGAGCCTGGGCGACGCCATCTACCGGAGCATCACCGACGAGGAGTTCGATCCGATCGAGTTCCTGGAAGGGGTGGACCTGTCGACGGAGCACAAGGTGCTTGATCTCAAGAACCGCATCGAGGCCTCCACCATCATCTGGAAGCGCAAGATGCAGACCAAGGACGCCAAGTCCTCCTGGGGTTCCATCATCAGCTTCGAGAAGCGCGAGCAGTTCGAGGAGCGCGCCGAGACCATCCTCCACCTCCTCAAGCTTCAGTTCCCCGGAGCCCCACAGTCACAGCTCGACATCTCCAAGATCCAATACAACAGGGTACATACCTGCGCCTTCCCGACCATTCATGATGCGTCATGCATGTGATGGTTCGCTCGTTGGTTGTTGATGGTGAAGTTGCATTGGCAGGATGTTGGTTACGCGCTCCTGGAGAGCTACTCGCGCGTCCTAGAGAGCCTGGCGTATAGCGTGATCTCGAGGATCGAGGACGTGCTGGGTGCGGACGCGGCGGCCACGAACCTGACGGCGAGCGAGGCGGCTCGGAGGCAGCTGGAGATGAACGCGCCAAGGAAGCTGGACGCCAGGGAGGAGCTGGAGAAGCTCAACGAGGCGCCGGCGTCCATGACGCTGTACGACTTCATGGGATGGCACTTCGACCAGGACGAGCTCATGAGGAAGAAGGAGGAGGGCACGCTCGACGAGGCCGGCGAGGCCATGCTGCTCAAGAAGGCGCCAAGCCTCGCCCCCAAGAAGTTCTCCTACGTGGACAGCCTCACCGGCGGCGTAAGGAGCCCCTCCGCGCGTCACTGATCGTACGCCATTGTCATCTCGAGAGAGCCAGGCCAGCACAGATCGATCAAAGCAACAACGGGAACCAATCGATCCAAGATGGCATGGCAATGTACATATCTGAGGAGTGCACTTCGTACGTATTGGAGATCGACATTGGAGTGCACAGATCATCACCGGCTCGATCGATGCATCGGCCGGACTCGTTCATCCCTCACATATACAGTAGACCGGATCGAGCAATTCTAGAGGACGGGAAAAGGACGAATGAACAGGATGGTTTGATCAGCTACACATTATTTTACTCTCCTTGCTCTCCGCCCGACATGTGCATGCAAGAACTTGCTTTGCTTTGCTCGGGTTGCTGTTGTACGTACGTGGCTACTTCCCGGGAGAGGAGACGCTGAACTCTGTGGTATGTGTATAGCCAGCGGGCAAACACATTGTATTCGTTGATTTGATTTAACCTAACCATTTCTAGACTCGGTTCCCCTGTTTCAGAGGGCAAACACACCTGATTATGCCAATTACCATTCTAGCTTGTTCTGTTCGTTTGGATTTGGACGTGATGGAGAGATTTGCGAAACTACTGCTCCAAATCTGTTGTTTAACGGATTGGAAATTGTACACCTCATGCCAAACTTGGCAGGAGAATGAGCAGCCAGTGAGGATGTGTTGCATGCACTCTGGCTCCTGGTCACAAAGGATGCAGTGAGGCACGTGTGGAAGCCCGCCTAGTTAGTCGGTTGGCAGACCAACATTGCTTTAGGAGGGCATGAGTTGGTCGGGGATCGGGGAAAGGGTGGTGTGACGTAGAAGCCGCTAGAGATCGACGTACTAGACCGTTGCCGTAGGTCCGAGAGCATCGTAGATGTCACGGATCCATTATCAACCGTCCTTCGTTTGTCGCGTCGTCCGAGGACAAAGGCGAAGACAAGAGACACAAGCTCCGCAGTGTATCGGCCATTGATCCGGTGATCAAACCAGAAAAGACAAGTCTTGTCATCCTTGAGCTACCAAGTGGTAGAGGATGCACGATCACAACTACCTCAAAATCGCGAGGTAGCGCTAGATGGCTCCGGGGGCAGCCTGGGTTTGTTCTCTGAAGCCATGCCCAAGAGCGTGTAAAGCAAGGTTGGTGTGGTACAGGTTGCACACACCAAGGCCACAAAGTTGAATGGGCCGGCAAACACGCAGCCAGTTGACTTGCATTGACCCCCACGAACGTCTTTACGACTGCCCCAAAGGAAGACACTGATCACCTGATTGATCCTTGCTAGGATGGGCTTGTTCATGGCAATGGCAATGAGAAAGTAGGCGGGCATCGCACATAGGATCTGGTAAACGAGAGATATTCTATCTCCAAGAGAGAGCATAGAGGCATGCTAGGTAGAGTCCTTCTTCTCAATATTCTCCATGAGAGGAAGTAGCACAAACATTGGCATCTTGCCGAGAGAAAGGGTGAGGCCCAGATTGAACCGGGAAGGTACTGGTAAAGCACGCGTGGTTGTTTTGGATTGCGTCTATGTGCTCGTAAGAGCAACAGATCGGTGTAGCAAAATTTTTGCAATGTTCCCCAACGCAATCCCGAAGACGTGGAGGATCTCCTTGATGGTCAAGATGTCGTGTTGATCCGGATGACATAATACAATGACAACATCAGCGTAGAGGCACACACTTAGGGCGATGTGTTGGGCGGTGAGGTGCTGCAATAACCCAAGCTCTACCGCACTTCGAATGAGGAAGTAAAGAACGATGATTTCCAAACAAAACAACATTGGAGACAACGGATCGCCTTGTCGGAGGCTACAGGCGTGCGACACTCGAGGCCCCAGGACTCTATTGACCATCACTCGGGTGGAAGCAGTGGCGAGAAGGATCAATATCCATGCGCACGAACAAGGGTCAAATCCAAGATGCTGGAGAATCTCGAGAAGGAATGGCCAAGAGACAGAGTCGAATGCTTTGTCTGTGCCAATTTTCAGCGTCATACGGGGCACCTTGAGGTTATGCAGTAGGCATGTGGTCTGCTGAACCAACAGAAAGTTGTCATAAATGCTCCCACTAGTGATGAACGGGCTCTGGTTTATGGAAACCATGAGACCGAGGCATGGGGAAAGCCGAAGGGAGAGAGCCTTGGTGAACAACTTTGCAAGGAGGTGGATGAGGTTCATGGGGAAAAAGTCAAAGAGGGTCTTGGCATCAACATGGGAGAGTGATGTACGCTTCATTAAGCTTATGGAAGCCCTGTCCTTTATGACAGTGATAGAGGTAATGGTGCCCCGATGTTTCAATGAGATAGCTATCATTTTCTGTGGGATTCAACTTTGACGATCGGACTACGAGCATGTGAGAGGTCGCGCATTAGCAATCGCTAAACGGACTTCCGAGGGTTATTGACCACGCCGGAGCACGACCAACTTGACCACGAGGGTCTATTTCCTGCTAGCAAAGAAAGAACAAGCAAGAAACTAAGATTGCAATCTCGATATTACGAATATAAGAGGAAATATTTATTGTTGAAAGTGGGGTTTTGTGACGTTTGTGTCTGGTCGTTGAACACGAACGAAGTACGTGAGTTGCAACTATGGTGAAATTTAATCTAAACAAAACCCAAGAAAAAAGCTACTAGATTGATCTATTTATATTAGAGCAAAGGATGGCGGAGAAGGAGGTGGGAAGACATCGCATGACAGCCTAAAACTAACCCTAGGTCGTATAAGGCCCATGGGCCCAAGGCCCATGCTGCAGCGTCAGATTTTTTTGTCAATGTCTTAACGCTCTGGACGAATTTTAAGATTAATCCAATTGTGTTGGAAAGTGCACGGAATAAGCTTTCCAACAAAAAAAGAATCACCCAATTCGGTGTTCGGATGAAAGTGTTTTGGCGTTTTGAGTCAGGTATATCCGTGCAGTCCGAATCTGAGTTCAGAACGTGGGGGACTTGGACTCCATCTTCTCTTCGACCAAAAGTGACGTGAGAGGACTTTTTGAACAGCACAAAATCATTTCCTTTGACGCGAGATGACTTCTTGAACAACACTTAATCATTTCCTTTTTCTTTGCCTTCACACATAGTTCGTACAAGTGTTCAACAATTCTGCAATTAGGCATGAAATAAAATAGGTGAACTATTTTTGTATATTTCCGAAGAACATAAATAAATTATGCATAATTCTTATAATAAATCACCTCACAAATATGCATGTATGCAACATTTTTGGTCATATCTAAGGTAGCAATGTCCTCATCATCAAACATTAACCTGATTATGTGCCTTCTGGTGTTGTTGCTCCTCTTGTGATGGTTGTTGTATTTTCTTAGGTGATGGCAAGTCTCCCACGATCAATGAAACCCAAGAACTAACAATGCCAGAACCTGTCATAATTACTAGAAAAACAAGAAACAAAATCCAAAAATAATGTTCCTATGAACTACTAGGATATGGTGGTAAAACACTCACAGTACATCAAATATCAATATCTTATAAGTTCTTACGATGGAGTAGGTGGTGGTCGGCAACCAGCGGTATCAAATAACTCAAATATGCATGGTGTAGAAATATGTGGAGTTGGGTTGGCTTTATATATATGGTAGCAAAAGATTAAAAATAATCAATTCAAAGATGCAATATTGAATAAATACTCAACGACGGTACTGTACTAGTTCTAGACTAGACCGGACTAGAGACGCGAGCCTAGAACACTAATGGGTCATGGTGTAGCTGTCGGGGAACGTAGCATGCAATTTTCAAAAAAATTCCTACGCTCACGCAAGATCTATCTAGGAGACGCATAGCAACGAGAGGGCGAGAGTGTGTCCACGTACCCTCGTAGACCGAAAGCGTAAACGTTTGACAATGTGGTTGATGTAGTCGAACTTCTTCTTGTTCCGACCGATCAAGCACCGAACGCACAACACCTCTGAGTTCTGCACATGTTCAGCTCAATCACGTCCCTCGAACTCTTGATCCAGCAAAGTGTCGAGGGAGAGTTTCGTCAGCACGACGGCGTGGTGACGGTGATGGTGAAGTGATCCACGCAAGGCTTCGCCTATAAGCACTACGACAATATGACCGGAGGCGTAAACTGTGGAGGAGGGGCGCCGCACACGGCTAGAAATCAATGTTGTGTGTTCTAGTGGTGCCCCCCACATATATATAGGTGGGAGAGGGAGAGGGGCTACACGGGCCGCCCCAAGTAGGAGTAATCCTACTTGGGCGCCTTCCACAAGTCGGCCTCCCCCCTTCCATAAGTGTTGGATGGGGAAGGAAAGAGAGGGGGGAGGGAAAGGAAAGGTGGAGGTCGAATCCTCCTCTTTCCTTCTCCCTTCCTTCCTTTCCTTCTTCTATTTGGCCTATAGGGGGTGCACTTGACCATTTAGGGCTGGTCTGTCCCTCTCTTGGCCCATTAGGCCCATATACCTTGCCGGGGGTTGTCCGGAACCCCTTCTAGTGACCCGATACGTACCCGGTACCCCGGGAACACTTCCGGTGTCCAAATACTATCGTACTATATATGAATCTTTACCTCTCGACCATTTCGAGACTCCTCATCATGTCCGTGATCTCATCCGGGACGCCGAACAACATTCGGTCACCAAATCACATAACTCATATAATACAAAATCGTCATCGAACTTTAAGCGTGCGGACCCTACGGGTTCGAGAACTATGTAGACATGACCGAGACACCTGTCCGGTCAATAACCAATAGTAGAACCTGGATGCTTATTGGTTCCTACATATTCTACGAAGATATTTATAGGCCAAACCGTAATGACAACATACGTTATTCCTTTGACATCGGTATGTTACTTGCCCAAGATTTTATTGTCAGTATCTTCATACCAATTTCAATCTCGTTACCGGAAGTCTCTTTACTCGTTTCGTAATAAATCATCCCGCAACTAAATCATTAGTCACATTGCTTGCAAGGCTTCTTATGATGTGTATTACCGAGAGGGCCCAGAGATACCTCTTCGATACTCGGAGTGACAAATCCTAATCTCGATCTATGCCAACCCAACAAACACCTTTGGAGATACATGTAGAGCATCTTTATAATCACCTAGTTACAATGTGACGTTTGATAGCACACAAGGCATTCCTTCGGTATCTGGAAGTTGCATAATCTCATAGTCGAAGGAATATGTATTTGACATGAAGAAAGCAATAGCAATAAAACTGAACGATCAATATGCTAAGCTAATGGATGGGTCTTGTCCATCACATCATTCTCCTAATGATGTGACCCCGTTCATCAAATGACAACACATGTCTATGGTTAGGAAACTTAACCATCTTTGATTAATGAGCTAGTCTAGTAGAGGCTTACTAGGGACACGGTGTTTTGTCTATGTATCCACACATGTATCAAGTTTTCAGTTAATACAATTCTAGCATGAATAATAAACATTTATCATGATATAAGGAAATATAAAATAAAAACTTAATTATTGCCTCTAGGGCATATTTCCTTCAGTCTCCCACTTGCACTAGAGTTAATAATCTAGTTCACATGGCCATGTGATTTAACACCGGTAGTTCACATCTTTATGTGATTAACACACATAGTTCACATCGCCATGTGACCAACACCCAAAGGGTTTACTAGAGTCAGTAATTTAGTTCACATTGCTATGTGATTAACAACCAAAGAGTACTAAGGTGTGATCATGTTTTGCTTGTGAGAGAAGTTTAGTCAACGGGCCTGCCACATTCAGATCTGTATGTATTTTGCAAATTTCTATGTCTATGATACGTCTCCAACGTATCTATAATTTTTGATTGCTCCATGCTATGTTATCTACTGTTTTGGGCAATATTGGGCTTTATTATCCACTTTTATATTATTTTTGGGACTAACCTATTAACCGGAGGCCCAGCCCAGATTTGCTGTTTTTTTGCCTATTCCAGTGTTTCGAAGAAAAGGAATATCAAACGGAGTCGAAACGGAACGAAATCAACTGGAGAAGTTATTTTTGGAAGGAAAGCTACCAGAAAAGCTTGGAGTGCACGTCAGGAAAGAAGGGAGGTGCCCACGAGGGTGGGGGGCGCGCCCACCCCCCTAGGGCGCGCCCCCTACCTCGTGGCCCCCCCTTCGGTCCACCGACGTGCTTCTTTCACCCATATATACCTACGTATCCTAAAACTTCTAGAACAGACGATAGATCGGGAGTTCCGCCTCCAGAAGCCTCCGTAGCCACCGAAAGCCAATCTAGACACGTTCCGGCACCCTGCCGGAGGGGGCAATCTCTCTCCGGTTGCCATCTTCATCATCACGGTGCTCTCCATGACGAGGAGGGAGTAGTTCTCGCTCAGGGCTGAGGGTATGTACCAGTAGCTATGTGTTTGATATCTCTCTCTCTCTCGTGTTCTTGATTTGGCACGATCTTGATGTATCGCGAGCTTTGCTATTATAGTTGGATCTTATGTTTCTCCTCCGCCTCTACTCTCTTGAAATGAATTGAGTTTCCCCTTTGAAGTAATCTTATCGGATTGAGTCTTTAAAGATTTGAGAACACTTGATGTATGTCTTGCCGTGGATATCTGTGGTGACAATGGGATACCACGTGATTCACTTGATGTATGTTTTGGTGATCAACTTGCGGGTTCCGCCCATGAACCTATGCATAGGGGTTGGCACACGTTTTTATCGTGATTCTCCGGTAGAACTTTGGGGCACTCTTTGAGGTCCTTTGTGTTGGTTGAATAGATGAATCTGAGATTGTGTGATGCATATCGTATAATCATACCCGCGGATACTTGAGGTGACATTGGAGTATCTAGGTGACATTAGGGTTTTGGTTGATTTGTGTCTTAAGGTGTTATTCTAGTATGAACTCTAGGGCTGTTTGTGACACTTATAGGAATAGCCCAACAGATTGATTGGAAAGAATAACTTTGAGGTGGTTTCGTACCCTACCATAATCCCTTCGTTCGTTCTCCGCTATTAGTGACTTTGGAGTGACTCTTTGTTGCATGTTGAGGGATAGTTATGTGATCCAATTATGTTATTATTGTTGAGAGGACTTGCACTAGTGAAAGTATGAACCCTAGGCCTTGTTTCCTAGCATTGCAATACCGTTTACGCTCACTTTTATTATTAGTTACCTTGCTGTTTTTATATTTTCAGATTACAAAACCTTTATCTACTATCCATATACCACTTGTATCACCATCTCTTCGCCGAACTAGTGCACCTATACAATTTACCATTGTATTGGGTGTGTTGGGGACACAAGAGACTCTTTGTTATTTGGTTGCAGGGTTGCTTGAGAGAGACCATCTTCATCCTACACCTCCTACGGATTGATAAACCTTAGGTCATCCACTTGAGGGAAATTTGCTACTGTCCTACAAACCTCTGCACTTGGAGGCCCAACAACGTCTACAAGAAGAAGGTTGTGTAGTAGACATCAAGCTCTTTTCTGGCGCCGTTGCTGGGGAGGTGAGTGCTTGAAGGTATATCTTTAGATCTTGCAATCGAGTCTTTTAGTTTCTTGTTTTATCAATAGTTTAGTTTATAAAAGGAAACTACAAAAAATGGAATTGAGTTTATCTCATACGCTTCATCTTTTTAATATCTTTCGTGAGTATGATGGAAAGGAAAATTGTGCCAAAGTGTTAGAAGAAGAATGCATTAAAATGTTTGGCACTAAATCTTTGAATGATGAGCATGATTGCAATGTTGTTAGTATGAACTCCTTGAATATCCATGGTACTAATGATGATTGCACTAATTATGATGAAAATGTCTCCTATAAACATGTCAATTTTTGTGGAGTGCATTGGGTTTGCAAGTATACACCAAATAGGGAAGATAGATATTGAAAAAGGCATAAGTACTTAGAAACTAAATTGTTGCAAGAAAGGCTAGATGATTGTGCTGAAAATTTAAATTTTCTTGGCCATACTTGTGAGCTTGGCAATGAACGTGGTCATTTAACCATCCGATGCAAATTGTTTCATGATCTAATCGTGTCCAAAAATTATGATGAGTTGATTTCCCTTGCACATTATAATGAACTTAGTTTGCTTATGGATTACGAAGAAATGAAATGTATAACTAATTATCTTCCAGAATTTGCCCGTTATAAATTTCTTGGATTTGATCTAGAGGAAATTTATATGTATTGTGCGGTGAATTGTATTGAAAATCCTTATATTGCCAACTACATAAAGAAAAGAAAACAAATAGAAGATGAAGAGAATACTAATGAAAGGGAAGAGACTTCCCAATATCCTCCTATTATTTCTTATGATGAATCATGTAACGAGGAGGAGCCTCCTATTCAACCAATCTCATTAATAAGGAGCTCCAAAAAGAGGATTGAACCCACACATGATGTGGTGAAGAAGAAGAAAAGAAAAAGGAAGAGAGGTAAAAAGGTACCCCTCCCAAATAATGGAGCTCCCATTACTATTGTGGCTCATGAAAATATAATTGTGGAAGATAATGATACTTCTTATGATCTTGAAAATCTTTTTGGCACTTGCTTGGAAGAATATGATAATTGCTATACTATTGGTGCTATCCATACTATTAATGATGAGAGTGATTATGCTTATGATATTAAAAGGCCCAAGCTTGGGGATGCTATGTTTGACGAAGATGATGTTTTTGAGAATATATTTGCTGCAATTAATGTTTTCCCAAGCTTGGGGATGCTACTCTTAATGAAGATGATATTTTTAGTATCCCAAGTTTTGATATGCAAATCTATAATGATAATAACATGCCTCCTACTTATGATAATTATTGTGATGATACATATGCTATAAAAAGTAGTGAGGATTATATTTATAAAACTTGTCATGATTATGGTTACCCCTTTTTCTGAACGTTACTCTTTTAATGTGGAAACAATTTATAGTATTCGAGTCTCTTATGATACTCGCACTATTCCGAATAAGAAGAATTTTGCTTACGTGGAGAGTAATAAAATTTCTATGCATGTAGATCATGAAAAGAATGCTTTAGGTGCTGGTTATATTGTTTAATTAATTCATGATACTACTGAAAATTATTATGAGGGAGGAACATATGCTTGTGGGAATTGCAGTAATATCAAGTTTCCTCTCTATGTGCTTAAAATTTTGAAGTTATCCTTGTTTTACCTTCCTATGCAAGTTGATTCTTGTTCCCACAAGTTGTTTGCTCACAAAATCCCTATGCATAGGAAGTATGTTAGACTTAAATGTGCTAGTCATATTCTTCAAGATTCTCTCTTTATGTTGCAATTCTTATCCTTTATGTGAGCATCATTGAAATCATCATGCCTAGCTAGGGGCGTTAAACGATAGCGCTTGTTGGGAGGCAACCCAATTTTATTCTTGTTCCTTGCTTTCTGTTCCTGTTTAGTAATAAATAATTCATCTAGCCTATGTTTAGATGTGGTTTTATGCTTTTAATTAGTGTTTGTGCCAAGTAGAACCTTTGGGAAGACTTGGGGAAAGTCTTGTTGATCATGCTATAAAAAACAGAAACTTTAGCGCTCACGAGAATTGCTGCCATTTTTATTTGGAGAGTGATATTTAGTTAATTCTTTTTGAAGATGATTAATAGATAAATTACTCAGGTCCA
This sequence comes from Triticum urartu, assembly GCF_003073215.2. Lineage (NCBI taxonomy): Eukaryota > Viridiplantae > Streptophyta > Magnoliopsida > Poales > Poaceae > Triticum > Triticum urartu. Next base: position 219,323,126 of record NC_053027.1, read on the forward strand.
GCAATTTATTTGAGAATTTTATGAGTTCCATAAGTATATGTTTGATCCAGATTACTGAGACTATTCTGTTTTTGATAGATTCTGTTTTTCGTGTGTTGTTTGCTTACTTTAATGAAAATATGGCTAGTAAAAGAGTTTATAAACCATAGCGAAGTTAGAATACAGTAGGTTTAACACCAATATAAATAAAGAATGAGTTCATTACAGTACCTTGAAGTGGTGTTTTGTTTTCTTTCGCTAACGGAGCTTACGAGTTTTCTGTTAAGTTTTGTGTTGTGAAGTTTTCAAGTTTTGGGTAAAGATTCGATGGATTATGGAATAAGGAGTGGCAAGAGCCAAAGCTTGGGGATGCCCAAGGCACCCCAAGGTAATATTCAAGGACAACCAAGAGCCTAAGCTTGGGGATGCCCCGGATGGCATCCCCTCTTTCGTCTTTGTTCATCGGTAACTTTACTTGGAGCTATATTTTTATTTTCCACATGATATGTGTTTTTCTTGGAGCGTCATTTTATTTCATTATGTTTTGCTTACTGTTTGAATAAAATACCAAGATCTGAAAATCTTAAATGTTAGAGAGTCTTCACATAGTTTCATAATTATTCGACAACTCATTGATCTTCACTTATATCTTTCGGAGTAGTTTGTCGTTTGCTCTAGTGCTTCACTTATATCTTTTTAGAGCACGGTGGTGGTATTATAGAAATAGATGAACTCTCATGCTTCACTTATATCATTTTGAGAGTTTTAAATAGCATGGTAATTTGCTTAAATAATCCTAATATGCTAGGCATTCAAGAATAGTAAAAACTTTCATATAGAGTATTGAATACTAAGAGAAGTTTGATGCTTGATGATTGTTTGAGATATGGAGATGGTGATATTGGAGTCATGCTAGTTGAGTAGTTGTGAATTTGAGAAATACTTGTGTTGAAGTTTGTGATTCCCGTAGCATGCACGTATGGTGAACCGTTATGTGATGAAGTCGGAGCATGATTTATTTATTGATTGTCCTCCTTATGAGTGGCGGTCGGGGACGAGCGATGGTCTTTTCCTACCAATCTATCCCCCTAGGAGCATGCGCGTAGTACTTTATTTCGATAACTAATAGATTTTTGCAACAAGTATGTGAGTTCTTTATGACTAATGTTGAGTCCATGGATTATATGCACTCTCACCCTTCCACCATTGCTAGCCTCTCTAGTACCGTGCAACTTTCGCCAGTACCATAAACCCACCATTTACCTTCCTCAAAACAGCCACCATACCTACCTATTATGGCATTTCCATAGCCATTCCGAGATATATTGCCATGCAACTTTCCACCGTTCCGTTTATTATGACATACTCCATCATTGTCATATTGCTTAGCATGATCATGTAGTCGACATCGTATTTGTGGAAAAGCCACCGTTCATAATTCTTTCATACATGTCACTCATGAGTCATTGCATATCCCGGTACACCGCCGGAGGCATTCATATAGAGTCATATTTTGTTCTAAGTATTGAGTTGTAATTGTTGAGTTGTAAGTAAATAAAAGTGTGATGATCATCATTATTAGAGCATTGTCCCAATAAGGAAAGGATGATGGAGACTATGATTCCCCCACAAGTCGGGATGAGACTTAGGACAAAAATAAATAAATAAATAAAAAAGGCCAAAGAAGCCCAAATAAAAAAAGAGAAAAGAGGCCATAAAAAAAAGAGAAAGGCCAAAAAAATAAGAGAAAAAGAGAGAAGGGGCAATGCTACTATCCTTTTACCACACTTGTGCTTCAAAGTAGCACCATGATCTTCATGATAGAGAGTCTCCTATGTTGTCACTTTCATATACTAGTGGGAATCTTTCATTATATAACTTGGCTTGTATATTCTAATGATGGGCTTCCTCAAAATGCCCTAGGTCTTTGTGAGCAAGCAAGTTGGATGCACACCCACTAGTTTCTTTTGTTGAGCTTTCATATACTTATAGCTCTAGTGCATCCGTTGCATGGCAATCCCTACTCACTCACATTGATATCTATTGATGGGCATCTCCATAGCCCGTTGATACGCCTAGTTGATGTGAGACTATCTTCTCCTTTTTGTCTTCTCCACAATGATAGAGGCGAGGGTCCCGATCTTTCGATGAGATGATAACTATCGATTTGGTGGAGATGACTTTGACGATCCGACTACAAACGTGCACGACGTTGCGCCTTAGCAACCGCTAAACCAATCTCCTGAGGTTACTGACGATGCTGGAAGCACGGTCAGCCTGACCACGAAGGTCTATTCCTGCAAGCAATCGAAGAACGAGCAAGAATATGATAAAGCAATCTGAATATCGCAAATATATATGAAGTATTGATAATGGTGGGGATCCGGAAGCGGTCTTGGTCTGGTCGTTGGACACAAACGAAGTACACGAAGTTGCAATGGCTAACTTTTAACTAAACAAATCCCCAGTCTAAACGATGCCTTAAGGGCTATATTTATAGGGAAAAGAGAGGGGATTTTGTCCACCCTTGGCAAGGTGGGACTAAAACACCTCCTAAGTCGTTTTCCCTACAATATGGACTCTAAAAATAGATTACATGGGCCTGGCCCAAAATAAGGTGGCGCAACTCCAATAATAAGCTATGGACGAAATTTATGAAAGGCCATCTTGTATATTTCGTCCACCATCTTGTATGTCATCATGGTGGCTTCAAAGTCCGGAAATCTCCACTTGAACCTCCGTTCTTGTTCTGTTCACACGCACCTTCATCTCCGTGCTTGACCATGCTCCAATGTTCAACCTTCTTGTCCATGCTAGACACTTCAATTGCAAGCAGCACAAATGTATCTAAGTTAGGCAGCATCATATTCTCATGAACATTAGAAACATTACCAAGAAACGAAAGTACCTGATAATTTAATTGGCGTATCTGAGCTCTAGCAACTGTTCCAAGAGGTAAAACAATAGGGGATATGGGTGTAACTGTGGTAGCCATGTCCTCATCATCCTCCCCTTCTTGAAAACAAAGCCGTCCTCGGCGTTTCTTAATCTGAAATCTGGCTAACAAAAGAGACAAGGTGTACACGTTGTATATGTATATGTCGTCCATTTTCACTGATCTCAGTTGGGGCACATGTGACAGAGTTATACAAGAGCACCCTTCAAAAGTCGTGAAATATAAAGCCAATATATTATCGCAAGAAGTCAAAGGCATGAAAAAATTGCAACTCAGTTTGCACATATAAGTGAAGCTCTTATTCATATCAAAAGATTGACAATGCTTATCATTAAACCATCCCAACAATGATGAACCATCACCAAGATTAGAGGTCATATCAAAATGATTAAACGTTGGCACAATTATTTTCAAACGTATTTGATCCAAATCTGATTTATTCCCTGATTCACTTGATTCTTTTGCATCGATAGTTAATTCAATGGGTTCACTCAAAATTGTTTGAACACATGGCAAAGTCAAAACATCAACATAGTCCTCTAAAATAGCTGGTGTGATCAAAGTTGTGGGTAGCTCACCGCATGGTGCATTTAAATTGACAAGACATTCATCATACTCATGTGGTGGTGGAAGATTAGTACCTTTGTCATTACCTCTTATGATCAACTCAGATGATGTAGGCACTCTCGGTGATGATGTGTCACATGGTGGAGGTGATGTAGTCCTCACAACAACGGATGTGGTTGTCATAGTATGCCTAGTAGTTGAAGGGACAATCGTATCAACTCTTGGAATGTGCATCTCATGCCTGTTCTCCTTGTGGGCAACACGTCGTTTTATTTCCTGTTCAGCTTTGCAAGCAAGATGAAACAAATGGTCCATAGGATAACACTCTTCATGAATTAGTATCTTCTGAATCTCACGATTTAATCCTCCCCAAAATCTATCCATAAAATCTTCTTCACTTTCTTCTAAAGAGGAATGCAGGAAGGTAGTTTGTAAAGTATCATAATATTTCGTTACGGTGTCACTACCTTGTTTCAAATGTTGCAACTTTTTAATCGTGTCACGAGTATAATAAGCAGGAACGAATGTATGTCGCATGGCAAGTTTCAAATCATCCCAAGTAGTAGGTATATCATTAGGGTGTAGCCGACAATATTCACTCCACCAAACTATAGCATAACCAGTGAAAGAACCAACCGCAACCTTAACATTTTTACGTTCATCAAAATTATGGGAAGCAAATATACTATTTATGTCGAATTCCCATTCAATATATAAAGCAGGTCTAAAACGGCCATTAAATGATGGTATAGGAACAGTAACCTGATCATGCGCATTTGGATGTTTATGCACCTCTCGTGATCGTTGTGGAATTTGCAAAGGTGGTGGCACGTCTCCCGCGATCGACAAAGCCCATGAATTGACCCTAGATCATGTCATGATTAGTAGAAACAAGAAACAAAATCCAAAAATAATGTTCCTATAACTACTAGGATGTGGTGGTAAAACGCTCACAGTAAAGCAAATATCAATGTCTTACAAGTTCTTACCATGCAGCAGGCGGTGATCGGCAACCAGCGGTGTCAAGTAATTCCAAAAGTTGGGTAAAGCGATTGCCAGGTGAACGTATGTATACACGGTGTAGAAATATGTGGAGCTGGGATGGCTTTATATATGTGAAAAGAAATGCTACAACCACGTTAATTAATGCAAGTTGAATAATCGCTCAAAGTAGTCGAGTGCTGGTTCTAGGCTAGACTGTACTAGAGACGCGAGTCTAAGACACAGACGAAATTCACGATATGCCGCGAACACCAGCCGTATTGTTCTTTTAACCACACCTTTTTTACAGCAACAAGACACGTGGTACAAACCTCCTTTTTTTCACTTTTTCTTTTATCAGTTCTCCAAAGAAATCCAACCGAGTGAGGCAACCTCTTTTTTTTTACCACAGCCAAAGTACTACTACATACTAGTAGTCTATATCACAAGGAACACTGGGTTTTTTTTTCTTACCAAAGTCCCACGTGGCAAACTTGGAAAGTAAAAATATGGAAGCCGATCAAATTTCCCTTTTCCTCTCTCTTCAAACAATCCAGCCGTCTTTTCTCTATTGTTTTAAGTCACCTCGCCAGTAGAACAAAAACCAGATCTGCACCCTCCTGAAATCAAGGATCTGAACCAAGTTTTTTTTCCGAAATGGAACGATCTGAACCAACTTACGTAGGCAACAAACACAAATGTCCTTCCAACCGTGAAAACAGATCAACTCTGGATTTTCCTGTCCTTTTTTTGGCGATTCTTTTCTCTTGCTTAACAAACCAGGAAACTTTCCAAGTAATACCATGTCCTCCTTTTCTTCTTTTATTTTCGCCAAGAAAACTGCCAGAAATTGGAAACCACCAACCGATTGTTTTTTTTTCAAGGGAAACAAACGAATCTGAACACCTCTTTTTTCTTTCCTTGCTGCGATCTCCACCCCTCCTGTAATGCAACCTGCTCTTTTTTTATTTAACAACAAACATGCCACGCAAGGACACCAAATCAGCCACCAAACAATCGGATTGGCACTTCCCTTTTACTTTACTTCTTTCCTTATTTTTTTTTCTTGGCCGGTCAGAATTGCCTTTTTTTCAATCGCTTTGATTTCCTTCCAAATCAAACAAACTAAGGTGGGAGGATCACGTCCCAAATCCCAGCAGACCTGATCTCACTCCCTAAATTGTCTACTTCTTTCCAAACAATACAAGAGATCTTTTTCCTCCTTTAATCTTTCTTGACTTATTCGGATCACCGCTAACAATTCATCGGTCAGTTTTTTTTACTTCCAAAATCCAACGTGGCTGACTAGTACTTTCCAAATAACCCAACCAACGTGGGAGGGAATCACGTCCCAATCCCAACCGATCTGCTCCTCGTTTTTTTTCCTAACTGATTCGGTCTCTTTCCTTTCCAACCGATCCGAGCTTTCTCTCGCTTCTTCCAATTTTTTTTAAAGAAACCGTGAGAGATTGCAACCAGCGATGGATGTGTGCACCTAACCTTTTTTTGGCTTCGGTCTCTACTTGCAAAACGAATCTGCTCTCTCTTTCTTGTAGGATCTTTCCTCAACTTTTTCTCTCCACGAGACGAATGATGCTCCAAGACGGCGACGAACAATGATAATGGATGGATGGTGGTGGTGGCGGTGAACAAAATAAGTGGCAGCGGATGATGACAAGGAACTGGATGATGGTGGTTGTGGAGACAGCGTGAACAAAACATGACTAGAACCCGAAACTCTAAAAGTCTAGACACTAAAAACCAGCAACTCGACACACGATGCAACCAAAATTTCAACCATGCAAAAACTAAGTGATAATAGCGAAAGGCTCAGACTGTCTGGGATACGGATGAACTAATCTAACTCTCTTTTTTTGTGGCTTTTTCTTGGACTCTAGGTATGAAGAACAGATGCAACCTAACTATGAAAAACTGGAAAATCTCACCGAGCAACCTGAAAACTGATACCACTTGATAGAGGCGAGGGTCCCGATCTTTCGATGAGATGATAACTATCGATTTGGTGGAGACGACTTTGACGATCCGACTACAAACGTGCACGACGTTGCGCCTTAGCAACTGCTAAACCAATCTCCTGAGGTTACTGACGATGCTGGAAGCACGGTCAGCCTGACCACGAAGGTCTATTCCTGCAAGCAATCGAAGAACGAGCAAGAATATGATAAAGCAATCTGAATATCGCAAATATATATGAAGTATTGATAATGGTGGGGATCCGGAAGCGGTCTTGGTCTGGTCATTGGACACAAACGAAGTACACGAAGTTGCAATGGCTAACTTTTAACTAAACAAATCCCCAGTCTAAACGATGCCTTAAGGGCTATATTTATAGGGAAAAGAGAGGGGATTTTGTCCACCCTTGGCAAGGTGGGACTAAAACACCTCCTAAGTCGTTTTCCCTACAATATGGACTCTAAAAATAGATTACATGGGCCTGGCCCAAAATAAGGTGGCGCAACACCAATAATAAGCTATGGACGAAATTTATGAAAGGCCATCTTGTATATTTCGTCCACCATCTTGTATGTCATCATGGTGGCTTCAAAGTCCGGAAATCTCCACTTGAACCTCCGTTCTTGTTCTGTTCGCACGCACCTTCATCTCCGTGCTTGACCATGCTCCAATGTTCAACCTTCTTGTCCATGCTAGACACTTCAATTGCAAGCAGCACAAATGTATCTAAGTTAGGCAGCATCATATTCTCATGAACATTAGAAACATTACCAAGAAACGAAAGTACCTGATAATTTAATTGGCGTATCTGAGCTCTAGCAACTGTTCCAAGAGGTAAAACAGTAGGGGATATGGGTGTAACTGTGGTAGCCATGTCCTCATCACACAACCACCATTCTATTCCACCTATAGTGCTATGTCCATGGCTCACGCTCATATATTGCGTGAAGATTGAAAAAGTTTGAGAACATCAAAAGTATGAAACAATTGCTTGGCTTGTCATCGGGGTTGTGCATGATTTAAATATGTTGTGTGGTGAAGATGGAGCATAGCCAGACTGTATGATTTTGTAGGGATAGCTTTCTTTGGCCATGTTATTTTGAGAAGACATGATTGCTTAGTTAGTATGCTTGAAGTATTATTATTTTTATGTCAATATTAAACTTTTGTCTTGAATCTTTCGGATCTGAATATTCATGCCACAATTAAGAAGAATTACATTAAAATTATGCCAAGTAGCACTCCGCATCAAAAATTCTGTTTTTATCATTTACCTACTCGAGGACGAGCAGGAAATTAAGCTTGGGGATGCTTGATACGTCTCCAATGTATCTATAATTTTTGATTGCTCCATGCTATGTTATCTACTGTTTTGGGCAATATTGAATATTATTTTTGGGACTAACCTATTAACCGGAGGCCCAGCGCAGATTTGCTGTTTTTTTGCCTATTTCATGTTTCAAAGAAAATGAATATCAAACGGAGTCGAAACGGAACAAAATCAACTGGAGAAGTTATTTTTGGAAGGAAAGCTACCGGAAAAGCTTGGAGTGCACGTCAGGAAAGAAGGGAGGTGCCCACGAGGGTGGGGGGGGGCGCCCACCCCCCTAGGGCGCGCCCCCTGCCTTGTGGCCCCCCTTCGGTCCACCGACATGCTTCTTTCACCCATATATACCTACGTATCCTAAAACTTCCAGAACAGACGATAGATCGGGAGTTCTGCTGCCAAAAGCCTTCGTAGCCACCGAAAGCCAATCTAGACCCGTTCCGGCACCCTTCCGGAAGGGGCAATCTCTCTCCAGTGGCCATCTTCATCATCCCGGTGCTCTCCATGATGAGGAGGGAGTAGTTCTCCCTCGGGGCTGAGGGTATGTACCAGTAGCTATGTGTTTGATCTCTCTCTCTCTCTCTCTCTCTCTCTCGTGTTCTTGATTTGGCACGATCTTGATGTATCGCGAGCTTTGCTATTATAGTTGGATCTTATGTTTCTCCTCCCCCTCTACTCTCTTGTAATGAATTGAGTTTCCCCTTTGAAGTAATCTTATCGGATTGAATCTTTAAAGATTTGAGAACACTTGATGTATGTCTTGCCATGGATATCTGTGGTGACAATGGGATACCACGTGATTCACTTGATGTATGTTTTGGTGATCAACTTGCGGGTTCCGCCCATGAACCTATGCATAGGGGTTGGCACACATTTTCGTCATGATTCTCCGGTAGAACTTTGGGGCACTCTTTGAGGTCCTTTGTGTTGGTTGAATAGATGAATCGGAGATTGTGTGATGCATATCGTATAATCATACCCGCGGATACTTGAGGTGACATTGGAGTATCTAGGTGAGGGTTTTGGTTGATTTGTGTCTTAAGGTGTTATTCTAGTACGAACTCTAGGGCTGTTTGTGACACTTATAGGAATAGCCCAACGGATTGATTGGAAAGAATAACTTTGAGGTGGTTTCATACCCTATCATAATCTCTTCGTTCGTTGTCCGCTATTAGTGACTTTGGAGTGACTCTTTGTTGCAGTTGAGGGATAGTTATGTGATCCAATTATGTTATTATTGTTGAGAGGACTTGCACTAGTGAAAGTATGAACCCTAGGCCTTGTTTCCTAGCATTGCAATACCGTTTACGCTCACTTTTATTATTAGTTACCTTGCTGTTTTTATATTTGAGATTACAAAAACCTTTATCTACTATCCATATACCACTTGTATCACCATCTCTTCGCTGAACTAGTGCACCTATACAATTTACCATTGTATTGGGTGTGTTGGGGACACAAGAGACTCTTTGTTATTTGGTTGCAGGGTTGCTTGAGAGAGACCATCTTCATCCTACGCCTCCTACGGATTGATAAACCTTAGGTCATCCACTTGAGGGAAATTTGCTACTGTCCTACAAACCTCTGCACTTGGAGGCCCAACAACGTCTACAAGAAGAAGGTTGTGTAGTAGACATCAGTCTACAATGCTCTGCATGGAGCTACTCTAGCTAATTTCTCCTAAGTTCAATTTGTATCTAGATTGAGACTTAGAGTCATCCAGATCAGTGTCAAAGCTTGCATCGACATAACTCTTTAGGACGAACTCTTTATCAACTCATAATCGAGAAACATTTCATTAGTCCTCTTTAAGGTAACTAAGGATAACTTTGACTGTTGTCCAGTGATCTAGTCCTGGATCACTATTGTACCCCGTTGCCAAACTCATGGCAAGGTACACAATAGGTTTGGTACACAACATGGCATACTTTATAGAACCTATGGCTGAGGCATAGGGAATGACTTTTATTCTCTCTTTATCTTCTGGCATGGTTGAGTTTTGAGTCTTTACTCAACTTCACACCTTACAATACATGCAAGAACTCCTTCTTTGACTGATCCATTTTGAACTCCTTCAAAATATTGTCAAGGTATGTATTATTGAAAGTCTTATCAAGCATCTTGATTTATCTCTATATATATTGATGCCCAATATGTAAGTAGCTTCAGCGAGGTTTTTCATTGAAAAATTCCTATTCGAATATCCTTTTATGCTATCCAGAAATTCTACATCATTTCTAGTCAACAATATGTCATCCACATATAATATCAGAATTGCTACAGAGCTCCCACTCACTTTCTTGTAAATACAGGCTTCACCATAAGTCTGTATAAAACCATATGCTTTGATCACCTTATCAAAGCATATATTCCAACTCCGAGATTCTTGCACCAGCCCATAGAAGGATCGCTGGAGTTTGCACACTTTGTTAGCACCTTTAGGATCGACAAAACCTTTTGGTTGCATCATATACAACTCTTCTTTAAGAAATCCATTAAGGAATGCAGTTCTGACATCCATTTGCTAGATTTCATAAAATGCGGCAATTGCTAACATGATTTGGACAGACTTAAGCATCGCTACGAGTGAGAGAATCTCATCGTAGTCAACACCTTGAGCTTGTCGAAAAACTTTTGCGACAAGTCGAGCTTTGTAGATAGTAACACTATCATCATCGTCCGTCTTCCTCTTAAAGATCCATTTATTCTCAATGGCTTGACAATCATCAGGCGAGTCCACCAAAGTCCACACTTTGTTCTCATACATGGATCCTATCTCAGATTTCATGGCCTCAAGCCATCTGTCGGAATCTGGGCTCATCATAGCTTCTTCATAGTTCCTAGGTTCGCCTTGGTCTAGTAACATGACTTGCAGAACAGGATTACTGTACCACTCTGGTGCGAATCGTGCTCTGGTTGACCTACGAAGTTCAGTAGTAACTTGATCTGAAGTTTCATGATCATCATCATTACCTTCCTCTCTAGTTGGTGTAGGCATCACGAGAACGGATTTCTCCGATGTACTACTTTCCAATTCGAGAGAAGGTACATTTACCTCATCAAGTTCTACTTTCCTCCCACTCACTTCTTTCTAGAGAAACTCCTTCTCCAGAAAGGATCCATTCTTGGCAACAAAGATCTTGCCTTCGGATCTGTGGTAGAAGCTGTACCCAATTGTCTCCTTAGGGTATCCTATGAAGACGCACTTCTCCGATTTGACATAAGTGTCGCAACCCCAAACTTTAAGAAACGACAACTTAGGTTTCTTGCCAAACCACAGTTCATACGTCGTCGTCTCAACGGATTTAGAAGGTGCCCTAATTAACGTGAATGCAGCTGTCTCTAATGTATTACCCCAAAACTATAGTGGTAAATCGGTAAGAGACATCATAGATCGCACCATATCTAATAAAGTACGGTTACGACGTTCGGACACACCATTAAGCTGTGATGTTCTAGGTGGCATGAGTTGTGAAACCATTCCACATTGTTTTAAATGAAGGCCAAACTTGTAACTCAAATATTCGCCTCCACAATCATATCGTAGAAACTTTATTTTCTTGTTACGATGATTCTCCACTTCACTCTAAAATTCTTTGAAATTTTCAAATGTTTCAGACTTGTGTTTCATAGATATACCCATATCTGCTAAAATCATCTATGAAGGTCAGAAAATAACGATACCTATCGCGAGCCATTGTTCCGGAGAACGGAGTTTTAGTCATCTTGCCCATGAGGCATGGTTTGCAAGTATCAAATGATTCATAATCAAGTGATTCCAAAAAATCCATCCGTATGGAGTTTCTTCATGAGCTTTATGCCAATATGACCTAAACGGCAGTGCCACAAATATGTTGCACTATTATTATCGACTTTGCATCCTTTGGCATCAATATTATGAATATGTGTATCACTACGATCGAGATTCAATGAACCATTTACATTGGGTGTATGACCATAGAAGGTTTTATTCATGTAAACAGAACAACAATTATTCTCTGACTTAAATGAATAACCGTATCACAATAAACATGATCCAATCATATTCATGCTCAACGCAAACACCAAATAACATTTATTTAGGTCCAACACTAATCTCAAAGGTAGAGGGAGTGTGCGATGGTGATCTTATCAACCTTGGAATCACTTCCAACACACATCGTTACCTCACCCTTAACTAGTCTCTGTTCATTTTGCATCTCCTGCTTTGAGTTACTAATCTTAGCAACTGAACCAGTATCAAATACACCGGGGTTACTATGAACACTAGTAAACTAGACATCAATAACATGTATATCAAATATACCTTTGTTCACTTTGCCATCCTTCTTATCCACCAAATACTTGGGGCAGTTCCGCGTCGAGTGACCAGTCCCTTTGCAGTAGAAGCACTCAGTGCCAGGCTTGGGTCCAGCTTTGGGCTTCTTCTAGGAGTGGCAACTTGCTTGCCATTCTGCTTGAAGTTCCCCTGCTTTCCCTTGCCCTTTTTCTTGAAACTACTGGTCTTGTTAATCATCAACACTTGATGCTTTGTCTTGATTTCTACCTTCGCCGATTTCAGCATCGCGAAGAGCTCGGGAATCATTTTCGTCATCCCTTGCATATTATAGTTCATCACAAAGTTCTAGTAGCTTGGTGATAGTGACTAGAGAACTCTGTCAATCACTATCTTATCTGGAAGATAAACTCCCACTTGATTCAAGTGATTGTAGTACCTAGACATTCTGAGCACATGCTCAGTGGTTGAGCTATTCTCCTCCATCTTGTAGGCAAAGTACTTGTGACAGGTCTCATACCTATCGACACAGGCATGAGTCTGAAATACCGATTTCAGCTCTTGGAACATCTTATATGCTCCATGGCATTCAAAACATTTTTGAAGTCCTGGATCTAAGACGCAAAGCATGGCGCACTAAACTATCAAGTAGTCATCATATCGAGCTTGCAAAACGTTCATAACGTCTGTATCTGCTCCTGCAACAGGTTTGTCACCTAGCGGTGCATCAAGGACATAATTCTTCTATGCGGCAATGAGGATAATCCACTGATCACGGACCCAGTCCGCATCATTGCTACTATCATCTTTCAACTTTTCTCTAGGAACATATCCAAAATATATAGGAGCTATATCACGAGCTATTGATCTACAACATAGATATGCAAATACTATTAGGACTAAGTTCATGATAAATTAAGTTCAGTTAATCAAATTACTTAAGAACTCCCACTTAGGTAGACATCCCTCAAGTCATCTAAATGATCACGTGATCCAAATCAACTAAACCATGTACGATCATCACGTGAGATGGAGTAGGCTTCAATGGTGAACATCTCTTTGTTGATCATATCTACTATATGATTCACGTATGACCTTTCGGTCTCCAGTGTTCCGAGGCCATGTCTATACATGCTAGGCTCGTCAAGTTTAACCCAAGTATTCCGCATGTGCAACACTATCTTGCACCCGTTGTATGTGAACGTAGAACTTATCACACCCGATCATCAGGTGGTGTCTCAGCATGACGAACTGTCGCAACAGTGCATACTCAGGGAGAACACTTATACCTTGAAATTTTAGTAAGGGGTCATCTTATAATACTACCGCCGTACTAAGCAAAATAAGATGCATAAAAGATAAACATCACATGCAATCAATATATGTGAGATGATATGGCCATCATCATCTCATGCCTGTGATCTGCATCTCCAAAGCACCATGATGATCTCCATCGTCACCGGCTTGACACCTTGATCTCCATCGTAGCGTCGTGGTTGTCTCGCCAACTATTGCTTCTACAACTATCACTAATGCATAGTGATAAAGTAAAGCAATTAGATGGCATTTGCATTTCATACAATAAAGCGACAACCATAAGGCTCCTGGCAGTTGCCGATAACTTCTACAAAACATGACCATCTCATAAAATAATGTATATCACATCATGTCTTAACCATATCACATCACAACATGCCCTGCAAAAACAAGTTAGACGTCCTCTACTTTTTTGTTGCAAGTTTTACGTGGCTGCTACAGGCTTCTAGCAAGAACCGTTCTTACCTACGTATCAAAACCACAACGGTGATTTATCAAATTTGCTGTTTTAACCTTCAACAAGGACCGGCTGCAGTCAAATTCGATTGAACTGAAGTTGGAGAAACAGACACCTGCCAGCCACCTTGATGCAAAACTAGTTGCATGTCTGTCGGTGGAACCGATCTCATGAATATTGTCATGTAAGGTTGGTCCGAGCCGCTTCATCCAACAATACCGCCGAATCAAAATAAGACATTGGTGGTAAGAAGTATGATGATCACCACCTACAACTCTATGTGTTCTACTCGTGCATATCATTTACGCATAGACCTGGCTCTGATGCCATGGTTGGGGAACATAACATGCAATTTCAAAAAAATTCCTACGCTCACGCAAGATCTATCTCGGAGATGCATAGCAACGAGAGGGGGAGAGTGTGTCCATGTACCCTCATAGACCGAAAGCGGAAGCGCTTGACAACGTGGTTGACGTAGTTGAACTTCTTCTCGTTCCGACCGATCAAGCACCGAACGTACGACACCTCCGAGTTCTGCACACGTTCAGCTCGATGACGTCCCTCGAACTCTTGATCCAGCAAAGTGTCGAGAGAGAGTTTCGTCAGCACAACGGCATGGTGACGGTGATGGTGAAGTGATTCGCGCAGGGCTTCGCCTAAGCACTATGACAATATGACTGGAGGCGTAAACTGTGGAGGGGGGTGCCGCACATGGCTAGGAATCAATGTTGTGTGTTCTAGCGGTGCCCCCCACATATATATATAGGTGGGAGAGGGAGAGGGGTTGCAAGGGGCGCCCCAAGTAGGAGTAATCCTACTTGGGCGCCTCCAACAAGTCGGCCTCCCCCCTTCCATAAGTGTTGGAGGGGGAAGGAAAGAGAGGGGGGAGCGGAAGGAAAGGGGAGGCCGAATCCTCCTCTTTCCTTCTCCCGTCCCTTCCATTCCTTCTCTTCCTATTCGGCCTATAGGGGGCGCACCAGCCCCTTTGGGCTGGTCTGTCCTTCTCTTGGCCCATTAGGCCCATATAGCTTGCCGGGGGTTGCCCGGAACCCCTTCCGGTGACTGGATACGTACCCGGTACCCTTGGAACACTTCCGGTGTCCAAATACTATCGTCCTATATATGAATCTTTACCTCTAGACCATTTTGAGACTCCTCGTCATGTCCGTGATGTCATCCGGGACTCCGAACAACATTCAGTCACCAAATCACATAACTCATATAATACAAAATCATCATCAAACGTTAAGCGTGTGGACCCTATGGGTTCGAGAACTATGTAGACATGACCGAGACACCTCTCTGGTCAATAACCAATAGTGGAACCTGGATGCTCATATTGGTTCCTACATATTCTACGAACATCTTTATCGGTCAAACCGTAATGACAATATACGTTATTCCCTTTGTCATCGGTATGTTACTTGCCCAAGATTCGGTTGTCGGTATCTTCATACCTAGTTCAATCTCATTACCGGTAAGTCTCTTTACTTGTTCCATTACATCATCCCGCAACTAACTCATTAGTCACATTGCTTGCAAGGCTTCTTATGATGTGTATTACCGAGAGGTCCCAGAGATACCTCTCCGATACTCAGAGTGAGAAATCCTAATCTCGATCTATGCCAACCCAACAAACACCTTCAGAGATACCTGTAGAGCATCTTTATAGTTATCCAGTTACGTTGTGACGTTTGATAGCACACAAGGCATTCCTCCGGTATATGGGAGTTGCATAATCTCATAGTCGAAGGAATATGTATTTGACATGAAGAAAGCAATAGAAATAAACCAAACGATCAATATGCTAACTAACGAATGGGTTTTGTCCATCATATCATTCTCCTAATGATGTGATCCCGTTCATCAAATTACAACACATGTCTATGGTTAGGAAACCTAACCATCTTTGATTAACGAGCTAGTCTAGTAGAGGCTTACTAGGGACACGGTATTTTGTCTATGTATCCACACATGTATCATGTTTTCGGTTAATACAATTCTAGCATGAATAATAAACATTTATCATGATTTAAGGAAATATAAAATAACAACTTTATTATTGCCTCTAGGGCATATTTCCTTCAGTAGCACTGCTAGCAGCAACAAAGGATATGAAGTAGCTCTGGATAGCAAGATATAAGCCAAGATCCCAATGGAAGTAAAGATAATGATGAGAAACAAGCTCCAAGAACGATACACCAAACACTCTCTCTCCAACTTTCTTGTTGAAAAGTTTGTGCCAATTTTCTGATATTTTTTCTCAAGAATTCTAATTACTCAAGCTTTCCAATGCAAAAGAACGACTTAATTCCGAGTTGATATGAGGAGTCAAAAAATTCTAAAACTGGATTGAAAAACTGTAGCAAACTGTGTTCGCAAACTTCGTATGCCAAAAAGTCTTATTTAGAAGCCAATATGAAAGCCAAAATAATGAACTCGTTTGATCAACTATTTAGATGCGCCTCATCGGTAGGTTGAATTTGAATACTTGTAGAGCCAAAATGGACTTCGTATGAGAAAGATATGCATGTTTTACTGAACAGTGCTCAAAACGGATTCCAATCCGAATTCATGTACGATGTCGAGTTTAGATAGATCCAAAATTTCTCTTTTTCCCTCTTTCCAAGATAAACTAGATAAGATGCAGATTGGATCAAGCCAAGAGGCGAACAACCTCAACTATGATTATGACAATGAACGATGGGTATCACGTGGTGGAAACTGATGGATGGGGTGGTGGAGAGTGGAAGGGATAATGATGCAGTGACAGTGTGACTAATATGAACAGAACTCAAAACTCTAAAGGCACTAGACATTAAGGCGAGCAACTCGACACGGCGATGGAACCGATAATTCAACTATGCAAGCAATGAAAAGGAAATTGAAAAGGCTCAGACCGGCTTGAACAAAGGATGAACAGATCTAACTTTTTATATCACTTTTCTTGGACAATAGGTAAGAAAATAAGTCTAATTTAGGGATAATAGGAAATTCTCACCGAGCAACCTAAAAACTGATACCACTAGATAGAAGCGAAAATGTGTCGATGTTTCAATGAGATAGCTATCATTTTCTGTGGGAGTCGACTTTGACGATCGGACTACGAACCTGCGAGACATCGCGGCTTAGCAATCGCTAAACCAACTTCCGAGGGTTATTGACCACGCTGGATCATGATCAACCTGACCACGAGAGACAATTTCGTGTAAGCAAACGTAGAACAAGCAAGAAACTGATATTGCAATCTGGTATTGTGAATATAAGAGGAAAGTTTTATTGATGAAAGTAGGGTTTTGTGACATGTTTGTCTGGTCATTGAACACAAACGAAGTACGCAAGTTGCATCTATGGTGAACTTTTGTCTAAACCAAACCCAAGCAAAAAACTACTGGATTGATCTACTTATATAGGAGCAAGGGGTGTAGGACAAAGAGGTGGGAGGATGTCCCAAGACAGACTACCCCCAGGTCGTACAAGCCCCATGAGCCCAAGTGGAGGTGATGCAACACCTTTGGACTTGTAGTTTGACTCAGATTCTACTGCAGTGTCAGATTGCTTCATCAATATCTCAATGCTCCACACAAATTTGAAGGTGAATCCAATTAGGTTGGAAATTGCACGAAATAAAATTTTTAACAAAAAAAAAGAATCACCCAATTCAGAGTCCGTATGAAAGAGTTTTCGGCGTTTTGATTCAGGTATGTCTGTGCAGTCTGAACATGAGTCTAGAACGTGGGGACTTGACCATATCTTCTCTTGGGCTAAAAGTGACGTGAGACCACTTTTTGAACAACACAAAATCATTTCCTTTGATGCGAGATGACTTATTGAACAACACCTAATCATTTCCTTTTCCTTTGTCTTCACACATAGTTCGTACAAGTGTTCAGCAATTCTGCATTTAGACATGATATAAAAATAGGTGAAGTATTTTTGTTCCAAAGAATATAAATAAATTATTGCATAGTTCTTATAAGAAATCACCTCACAAATATACTTGTATGAAAAAAATCTTATCCAAGGTAGGAATGTCCTCATTAGATAGTTGAAGGAAATATGCCCTAGAGGCAATAATAAAGTTGTTATTTATATTTCCTTATATCATGATAAATGTTTATTATTTATGTTCGAATTGTATTAACCAGAAGCTTGATACATGTGTGAATACATAGACAAAACAGAGTGTCCCTAGTATGCCTCTACTTGACTTGCTCGTTAATCAAAGATGGTTAAGTTTCCTGACCATAGACATGTGTTGTCATTTGATGAACGGGATCACTTCATTAGAGAATGATGTCATGGACTAGACCCATACGTTAGCTTAGCATAATGATCATTAAGTTTTATTGCTATTGCTTTCTTCATGACTTATACATATTCCTTTGACTATGAGATTATGCAACTCCCGGATACCGGAGGAATACCTTGTGTGCTATTAAATGTCACAATGTAATTGGGTGATTATAAAGATGCTCTACAGGTGTCTCTGAAGGTGTTTGTTGGGTTGGCATAGATCGAGATTAGGATTTGTCACTCCGAGTATCGGAGAGGTATCTCCGGGCCCTCTCGGTAATGCACATCACAATAAGCCTTGCAAGCAATGTGACTAGTGAGTTAGTTGCGGGATGATGCACTACGGAACGAGTAAAGAGACTTCCCGGTAATGAGATTGAACTAGGTATGAGGATACCGACGATCGAATCTTGGGCAAGTAACATACCGATGATAGAGGGAATAATGTATGTTGTCATTACAGTTTGACCGATAAAGATCTTTGTAGAATATGTAGGAACCAATATGAGCATCTAGGTTCCATTGTTGGTTATTGACCAGAGATATGTCTCGGTCATGTCTACATAGTTCTCGAACCCGTAGGGTCTGCACGCTTAACGTTAGATTGATATATTGGACGATGGTATTCGGACACCAGAATGTTTTCGGAGTGGTTCGGGTCGGAGTACCGGGAGGTTACCGACCCCCCCCCCCCGGGGAAGTAATGGGCCTACATGGGACTTAGTGGAGAGAGAGGGGAGCCCGCAAGGGGTGCCCCCAAGGGAATCCGAATTGGACAAGGGGGATGGGGCGCGGCCCACTTTCCTTCTCTCCCTCTCCCTCTCCTTCTTCCCCCTTCCCCCCTCCATAAAAAGGAAGGGGGGAATGACTAGGATTGGGAGTCCTAGTTGGTTCCCCCCCTTGTGGTGCGCCCCCTAGCCGGCCTCCTCCCTCTCCCTCCTTTATATACGTGGGCAAGGCATCCCTTGGAGACACACCAATTGTTCCAAGCCGTGTGCAGCGTCTCTCTCCTCGATTTACTCCTCCGGTCATATTCACGTTGTGCTTAGGCGAAGCCCTGCGCGGATCACATCACCATCACCGTCACCACATCATTGTGCTGACGAAACTCTCCCTTAACACTTTGCTGGATCAAGAGTTCGAGGGACGTCATCGAGCTGAATGTGTGCTGAACTCGGAGGTGTCGTACGTTCGGTACTTAATCGGTTGGATCGCGAAGACATTTGACTACATCAACCGCGTTAACCTAATGCTTCTGCTTTTGGTCTACGAGGGTACCTGGACACACTCTCCCCCTCTCGTTGCTATGCATCTCCTAGATAGATCTTGCGTGTTCGTAGGATTTTTTTTTGAAATTGCATGCTACTTTCCTAATAGTGGCATCCGAGCCAGGTCTATGCGTAGATGATATGCACGAGTAGAACACAAAGAGTTGTGGGCGATCATAGTCATACTGCTTACCACCAACGTCTTATTTTGATTCGGCGGTATTGTTGGATGAAGCGGCCCGGACCAACCTTGCATGACCACGTTCATGAGACCGGTTCCACCGACAAACATGCAACTTGTTTTGCATAAAGGTGGCTGGAGGGTGTCTGTTTCTCCAACTTTAGTTGAATCGAATTTGACTATGGACGATCCTTGTTGAAGGTTAAAACAACACACTTGACAAAAATTGTTGTGGTTTCGATGCGTAGGTAAGAACGGTTCTTGCTAGAAGCCCGTAGCAGCCACGTAAAACTTGCAACAACAAAGTAGAGGACGTCTAACTTATTTTTGCAGGGCATGTTGTGATGTGATATGGTCAAGACATGATGTGATATATGTTATTGTATTAGATGGTCATGTTTTGTAAAAGTTATCGGCATCTGGCAGGAGCCTTATGGTTGTTTCTTTATTGTATGAAATGCAAACGCCATGTAATTGCTTTACTTTATCACTATGCGTTAGCGATAGTTGTAGAAGCAATAGTTGGTGAGACGACCACGACGCTATAATGGAGATCAAGGTGTCAAGCCGGTAATGATGGAGATCATGATGGTGCTTTGGAGATGAAGATCAAAGGCACAGGATGATGATGGCCATATCATGTCACATATTTTGATTGCATGTGATGTTTTTCTTTCATGCATCTTATTTTGCTTAGTACGGTGATAGCATTATAAGATGACCCCTCACTAAATTTCAAGGTATAAGTGTTCTCCCTGAGTATGCACCATTGCGACAGTTCGTCGTGCCGAGATACCACGTGATGATCGGGTGTGATAAGCTCTACGTTCACATACAACGGGTGCAAGACAGTTTTGCACATGCAATATACTCAGGTTAAACTTGACGAGCCTAGCATGTATAGACATGGCCTCGGATCACTAAGACCGAAAATTCGAACGTGAATCATATAGTAGATATGATCAACATAGAGATGTTCACCATTGAAAACTACTCCATCTCACGTGATGATCGGACATAGTTTAGTTGATATGGATCACGTGATCATTTAGATGACTAGAGGGATGTCTATCTAAGTGGGAGTTCTTAAGTAATATGATTAATTGAACTTAAATTTATCATGAACTTGGTCCTGATAGTTTTTGCATATCTATGTTGTAGATCAATGGCCCGTGCTACCGTTCCCTTGAATTTTAATGCGTTCCTAGAGAAAGCTAAGTTGAAAGATGATCGTAGCAACTAATGGACTGGGTCCGTAACTTAAGGATTATCCTCATTGCTGCACATAAGAATTACGTCCTTGAAGCTCCGCTAGGTGCAAGGCCTGCTGCAGGAGCAACTCCGGACGTTATGAATGTCTGGCAAGCTAAACCTGATGACTACTTGATAGTTCAGTGTGCCATGCTTTACGGCTTAGAATCAGGACTTCAAAGACGTTTTGAACGTCATGGAGCATATGAGATGTTCCAGGAGTTGAAGTTAATATTTCAAGCAAATGCCCGGGTTGAGAGATATGAAGTCTCCAACAAGTTCTATAGCTGCAAGATGGAGGAGAATAGTTCTGTCACTGAACACATACTCAGAATGTCTGGGTACCATAACCACTTGACTCAGTTGGGAGTTAATCTTCCAGATGATAGTATAATTGACAAAGTTCTTCAATCATTTCCACCAAGCTATAAAGGCTTCGTGATGAACTATAAAATGCAAGGGATGGAAAAGACTATTCCCGAGCTCTTCGCAGTACTTAAAGATGCAGAGGTAGAAATCAAGAAGCATCAAGTGTTGATGGTTACCAAGCCCACTAGTTTCAAGAAAAAGGGCAAAGGGAAGAAGGGGAACTTCAAGAATAATAGCAAGCAAGTTGCTGCTCCCGGGAAGAAGCCCAAGTCTGGACCTAAGCCTGAAACTAAGTGCTTCTACTACAAAGGGACTGGTCACTGGAAAGCGGAACTTCCCCAAGTATTTGGTGGATAAGAAGGATGGCAAAGTGAAAGGTATATTTGATATACATGTTATTTATGTGTACCTTACTAATGCTCGTAGTAGCGCCTGGGTATTTGATACTGGTTCTGTTGCTCATATTTGCAACTTGAAACAGGGGCTATGGATTAAACGAAGATTGGCTAAGGACGAGGTGACGATGCACGTCGGAAATGGTTCCAACGTCGATGTGATCGCCGTCGGCACGCTACCTCTACATTTACCTTCAGGATTAGTTTTAGACCTGAATAATTGTTATTTGGTGCCAGCCTTGAGCATGAACATTATATCTGGATCTTGTTTAATGTGAGACGGTTATTCATTTAAATCAGAGAATAATCGGACCCAAATCGGAGAAATCTGTCTTCATACGATACCCAAAAGAAACTGTTGGGTACACCTTCTATCACAGATCCGAAGGCAAGATATTTGTTGCTAAGAATGGATCCTTTCTAGAGAAGGAGTTTGTCTCGAAAGAAGTGAGTGGGAGAAAAGTAGAACTTGATGAGGTAGTTGTACCTTCTCTTGAATTAGAAAGTAGTTCATCACAGAAATCAGTTCTAGTGATGCCTGCATCAATTAGTGAGGAAGTTAATGATGATGATTATGAAACATCAAATCAAGTTACTACCGGACCTCATAGGTCAATCAGAGCACATTCTACACCAGAGTGGTACGGTAATCCTGTTCTAGAAGTCATGTTACTAGACCATGACAAACTACGAACTATGAGGAAGCGATGATGATCCCCGATTCCGCGAAATGGCTTGAGGCCATGAAATCTAAGATGGGATCCATGTATGAGAACAAAGTATGGACTTTGATTGACTTGCCCGATGATCGGCAAGCCATAGAGAATAAATGGATTTTCAAGAAGAAGACTGACGCTGATGGTAATGTTACTATCTACAAAGTCGACTTGTTGCAAAAGGTTTCCGACAAGTTCAAGGAGTTGACTATGATGAGACCTTCTCACCCATAGCGATGCTTAAGTCAGTCTGAATCATGTTAGCAATTGCCGCATTTTATGATTATGAAATTTGGCAAATGGATGTCAAAACTGTATTCCTTAATGGATTTCCTAAAGAAGAGTTGTATATGATGCAACCTGAATATTTTGTCGATCCTAAAGGTGCTAACAAAGTGTGCAAGCTCTAGCGATCCATTTATGGACTGGTGCAAGCCTCTCGGAGTTGGAATGTACGTTTTGATAGTGTGATCAAAGCATATGGTTTTATACAGACCTATGGAGAAGCTTGTATTTACAAGAAAGTGAGTGGGAGCTCTGTAGCATTTCTAATATTATATGTGGATGACATATTGTTGATTGGAAATAATACAAAATTTCTGGATATCATAAAAGGATACTTGAATAAGAATTTTTCAATGAAAGACCTCGGTGAAGCTGCTTATATATTGGGCATCAAGATCTATAGAGATAGATCAAGATGCTAAATTGGACTTTCACAAAGCACATACCTTGATAAAGTTTTGAAGAAGTTCAAAATGGACCAGTGAAAGAAAGGGTTCTTGCCTGTGTTACAAGGTGTGAAGTTGAGTCAGACTCAATGCCCGACCACTGCAGAAGATAGACAGAAAATGAAAGTTATTCCCTATGCCTCGGCCATAGGTTCTATCATGTATGCAATGTTGTGTACCAGACCTGATGTGTGCCTTGCTATAACTTTATCAGGGAGGTACCAAAGTAATCCGGGTGTGGATCACTAGACAACGGTCAAGAACATCCTAAAATACCCAAAAAGGACTAAGGATATGTTTCTCGTTTATCAGGTGACAAAGAGCTTGTCGTAAATGGTTACATCGATCCTAGCTTTGACACTAATCCAGATGACTCTAAGTCACAAACCGGATACATATTTATATTGAACGGTGGAGCTATCAGTTGGTGCAGTTCCAAGCAGAGCGTCGTGGCGGGATCTATGTGTGAAGCGGAGTACATAGCTGCTTCGGAAGCAGCAAATGAAGGAGTCTGGATGAAGGAGTTCATATCCGATTTAGGTGTAGTACCTAGTGCATCGGGTCCAATGAAAATCTTTTGTGACAATACTAGAGCAATTGCCCTAGCGAAGGAATCCAAATTTCACAAGAGAAACAAACACTTCAAGAGACGCTTCAACTCCATCCGCGATCAAGTCAAGGAGGGAGACATAGAGATTTGCAAAATACATACAGATCTGAATGTTGCAGACCCGTTGACTAAGCCTCTTCCATGAGCAAAACATGATCAGCACCAAGACTCCATGGGTGTTGGAATCATTACTATGTAATCTAGATTATGACTCTAGTGCATGTGGGAGACTGAAGGAAATATGCCCTAGAGGCAATAATAAATTTGTTATGTATATTTCCTTATATCATAATAAATGTTTATTATTCATGTTAGAATTGTATTAACCGGAAACTTGATACATGTGTGAATACATAGACAAAACAGAGTGTCCCTAGCATGCCTCTACTTGACTAGCTCGTTAATCAAAGATGATTAAGTTTCCTGACCATAGACATGTGTTGTCATTTGATGAACGGGATCACATAATTAGAGAATGATGTGATGGACTAGACCCATCTGTTAGCTTAGCATAATGATCGTTAAGTTTTACTGCTATTGCTTTCTTCATGACTTATACATATTCCTTTGACTATGAGGTTATGCAACACCCGAATACCGGAGGAACACCTTTTGTGCTATCAAACGTCACAACGTAACTGGGTGATTATAAAGATGCTCTACATGTGTCTTCGGAGGTGTTTGTTGGGTTGGCATAGATCGAGATTAGGATTTGTCACTCCGAGTATCGAAGGGGTATCTCTGGGCCTTCTCGCTAATGCACATCTGATGAGGACATCCCTACTCCTTTACCATCATTTTCAAATAAAGATGATATTGCACAAGACAAGTCCAATGAAATCAGAATTGGAGCAATTACAATAGCACATGCAAAACTATTTGAACAACAGGTGAATTCACTTTTAGTTGAATCTGACATTTGTGTTAATCAGAATTTTATACTGCGTAAGTCTTTGCATATTTGTATGATCAAATTTGAAGGGAAGGCAGGCTTGGCACGTGGAGATGAAGAATTGCAGCAAGAAGAACTTCTACTGATGTCTAATATCAGCAAGTGCACGAGGGAGGAGAGGGAGACAGGTGCACAACATAAACAGAAGGAAAATCAGAACCGGACTCGGATTGACAGCCAGGAGGCCCGCAATTGATATACGTGCAGAATCCGTGTCCGTGCTCCAAATAAGGAGTTTAAATACAATTTGGAAAGCTTGACTCGTGTGCTTTCCAAATTGTATACTCACAGCCCATGATTCGCGGTGACCGAGTCGCAGTCACCAAAACAATACGGCGGTTGTTTCTGCCAGTTTTTCCAGATAGATTCATTTAAGTTAGGAAAGTTAGAGATAAGTTGGATTTCGACCCCAACACTATGTTGGACGTCCAGGGGTCTTTATATACACTTGTAAGTCATTGCTTTTAGGGTTAGACCACGTTTTGATTAAACTCATATCAGACTGAATTGCTTTAAGCATTCCTCTGTACTCATATTCCTCTTTGCATCGATCAGGAATATTTACCTACACCAAATTTGTTTCGATAGGGTGTATTTGCTACTGAAAGTCATGTGCTATCTGTCGTTCCACTGGGAATTGGGAGATTGCAGAACCGCTTCATGGTCGGCGGCTACGTGCGCAAGTGTGTGGTGTTGCGAATATCCATAGGGTTGAAGATCTGTTGCATTGGCAATGGGGGAATAGCCGGAGAGTTCGAGAGCATCTCACAAGTTATCCTGCAAGTTCAACATCGACATCCTCCGCTCACTGAGAAGATCGGGCCACCCCCTTATCATCTTGGTATCAGATTTCCAGCGTTATCTCGGTGAGCATCCACCAATCCCTTAGATTAGTTTTTGTTTTCGTCCTACACAGAAAAAGCCATACAAAAATATTAGGGTTTAGAGTTTTTGCCATAGCCTAGATAGCATCGGTTCCAAGTTTTAGTTGCTGATCGTAGTCTTTTATTTGCGTAACTTACTTTCTGATCTGGGTCGTTGTAGATTGTCTTGGTTCTCCTTTTCTCACGTCGGAGTCGTTTGGTTGCTGTCAAGTCTGTTCGTCCGAGTCAGATTTTGTTTGGTTCGATTAACTATCTGAATCAGATTGTGTTTCATTTGATAACCATAGTCAGCCTTTCTTCTTTTGCGTAGTACTTTTCTATTGAGACTAGCATATCCTTTGCTCTACGGGCTGCTCATATAGGAATTTGGAGAGTGCATCTTTTCTTTTGGAAAAATCAGATTGGTTACTAATTGCTCAGGTTACTGATACAAAAAAAGAAAAAAGAGAGAAAGAAAAAGAAAACGAAAAAAAGAGGAGGAAAAGAAAGCTATCATGGAAGTTGCATATATTTTTGGCGAGTTTGTCAGTTTTTCTACTACGTTCATTGCACTAGTAGATTGAGCAATCTCGTGCCCGTATAAATTGAGCAATTTGCTAGCGTCTCTCCTGTGCATTTGCAACACGAGGATTACTCCGACATTCTAGATTTTTGAGCTCAGTTTCAGAGTTGCATTTGCCCCACTTATCTCCACCGTGTGTGTTTCCGTGGGTCTCTATCATACGATCAGCACTAGGATTTGTGAATTGGTGTCAATCTGTATTCCAACCAAGCTCCACCATATACCCTATTTGTTGTGTGATAGTTTTTACCCTCGGTATTCGCTACATCACATCCGTGCACGTTCTGCCCATACAAGTTGGTAAGCTTTTCTAATTCACTTTGGAACGGTAAGATACCTTGTTTCTTTCGGTTTTGAGTGAGTTGAGAGTTTTCCACATACACTATATTTTCTGTGAGTACTAATCACCTAATCATGTCCGACGAGTCTTTTGATATACAACAGAAAAAGGACCCTAAATCCATGGTGCATTGGAATGAATATGAAGCTCTTCGTGATCATCTTCAGCGACAAATTCAGTGTGCAACCGATCCTATAAATGAGAATGTGCAGAACATGGAGTTGGACCTCAAGGATGCCACAGAAACCATCACAGCTACACAACGTCAAGTTACTAAAATTCAGGGGACTCTAGTTAACTTGCAGCAAGCTATGGCTGCGTTGCAACAGTCCGTTGATCGCCAACATAATCAGCAGCGTGATGATGATGGTGAAGCTAGTGTTCATGGTGGTAATGAGGGTGTTGTAGCTGCTAATGCTGCCAATGTACAAGGGGCTGCAGCACATCGTGCATAATTACAACAAGCTAATCAGGACCAGCAAGCTCCACACGAACCAGTTGTTGCTGGTCAAGATGGTGGTCGTGGTAATGGAGGCCGTGGTGGCGGCCGTGCTGCTGCAACGCCCGTAGGTCATGGATTTGCTCCTCTTGGTGCGCGCCATCGATTTGATAATGATGCTTTTGCACAACCAGCCAACCGTGATGGTGATGGTCTGGGCAAATCAAAGTTCCCGTCCCCAAGTTTGTTGGTTCTACTGATGTTGAAGAGTACCTCAATTGGGAGCTGAAGGTGGAAAAATTATGGCGCATGCATGAGTACACCGAGGACAGAAAAATAAAACTTGCATCTTCTGAATTTGATGACTATGCTTTGCTTTGGTGGGATAATATGGTACAGTCCAGAATTGAAGATGGTGAACGTCCCATTGTTACATGGAGAGCTATGAAGGAAGAGATGCATGCTCGCTTTGTTCCATGCAATTATATTCGTTCTCTCTATGACAAATTGCAGAATTTGAGGCAAGGTACTTCTTCCGTGGATGAATATTTTCAGAAGATGGAGCTTATTATGCAGTGTGCTAGAGTGCGTGAAGAGCCTGAACAAACAATGCAACGATTTCTCTCCGGTCTGAACTATAACATCAAGCGTATTGTTCGTCTTCACCAATATTATGACATGACATATTTGTTACACCAAGCACGTGAGGCTGAATTGCAAGTGGCTGAGGATGCTAAGTTTACATCTCGCACAACAATGAGTAGAGGACGTTTTACACCATGAACAACACCTAGTATGGAGCCTACTCCTAGTTCCACTTCTGGTTTTCGTGGTAATACTTCTTCCAAATCAGATTCGGTGATTTCTAATGCGAAGAAACCGGCGCAACCTGCTGCTAGTGCTGCTGGTTCTACTAATTCTACAGCAAGAAATAGGGACATGAGTTGTCATACATGTGGTGGAAGGGGTCATTTTAAGAGAGATTGTCCCAATAAAAAGGTTATGTTGATTAATGAGGATACAACAGAATATGAAATCGGTGATGATGCTGACCCTGATTCTGAAATTTGGGAGGAAGATGAAGATGGTTCAATAGATGCTTATGCTACACACTATCCTACAATTGTTTGCTCGCGCAAAGTGCTAAATGTTACGCCTAGTCCTGCAGAACAGCGGTGCAATTTGTTTCAAACAAAGGCCGTTGTTGGTCCTGGTAAGGCATGCAAGGTTATAATTGATGGTGGTAGTTGTCACAATTTGGCTAGTAAGAAGTTATGCCAAAAGCTGAAATTGAAATATTTACCGCACCCCAATCCATATTTTATTCAGTGGTTAAGTGATAGTGGAGAGATGAAGATCAGCCACATGGTGCGTGTGGAATTTCAGATCGGACCATATAAAGACACCATTGAGTGTGATGTGGTTCCTATGACCGTGTGTCACCTGTTGTTGGGACGCCCATGGCAGTATGATAGAGATGTCTGCCACAATGGGAGAGCCAACACATATCATTTAAATTGGCGTGGCAAGGAGGTTACTTTGAGGCCTATGACACCGTAGCAAATTGTAAATGAATCTCGTCAAAAAATTGAAGTGAATCTTGAAAAAGAGAGTGAGAGATTAGATGGGCGAGAGACTACACTTCCGGTGAGTGAGAGCCACAAGCCAAATCTAAGTGGTCAAAATAAAAGTGAGGGAGTGAATTCCTTAGTTATGTTAGCCACCAAATCTGATTTGAGAGAGTTTCGTGAGGATCCCACTGCTGTACCACTTGTGCTGTTGTGCAAGGGTCAAATTTTGGTTTCTAACGACATGACCCCTCTCTCAATTGCTGTTTCTAATGTATTGCAGGAATTTAGCGATGTGTTTCCGGAGGAGGTACGCGCTGGTTTACCACCATTGCGAGGTATAGAGCATCAAATTGATTTGATACCAGGAGCATCACTGCCCAATAGAGCTCCGTACCGCACCAACCCCGAGGAAACAAAGGAAATTCAGAAACAAGTACAAGAGCTTCTAGACAAAGGTTATATTCGCGTGAGCTTAAGTCCTTGTGCTGTTCCTGTAATTTTGGTTCCTAAGAAAGATGGTACATGGCGCATGTGCGTAGATTGTAGAGCTATAAATAACATCACTATTCGATATCGTCATCCTATTCCACGTTTAGAAGATATGTTAGATGAATTGAGTGGTGCTGCTGTTTTCTCCAAAATTGATTTGCGTAGTGGTTATCATCAAATTAGGATGAAAGAAGGGGATGAATGGAAGACAACCTTTAAAACAAAGTTTGGTTTATATGAGTGGTTAGTCATGTCTTTTGGGTTAACTAATGCACCTAGTACTTTCATGAGATTAATGAACCATGTTTTGAGGCATTTCATTGGTAAATTTGTGGTTGTATGTTTTGATGATATACTTATTTACAGCCGCAATGAATCTGAACATAGTGATCATATTCGATAAGTTTTGCAAGTGTTGCGTGATGCTCAGTTATATGGTAATCTTGATAAGTGCACATTTTGCAAAGATAAGGTCATATTTCTCGGATATGTTGTTTCTAAGCATGGAGTTGAGGTAGATGAATCAAAAATAGAAGCTATTAAAATTGGCCTACTCCTCTGAATGTTAGTCAAGTACGAAGCTTTCACGGTCTTGCTGGTTTCTATAGATGTTTTGTGAAAGATTTCATTACTATTGCTGCACCTTTGAATGAGCTCACAAAAAAGGGTGTTGATTTTGTGTGGGGCGCATCCCAAGATAATGCTTTTGATGAGCTGAAACGTCGTTTGACTATTGCACCTTTTGCTTATACTTTCTGATTTCACTAAACAATTTGAGATTGAATGTGATGCTAGTGGAATTGGTATTGGAGGTGTGTTGATGCAAGAGGGTAAACCGATTGCATATTTTTCTGAAAAACTTAATGGTGCACAATTGAACTATCCTGTTTATGATAAAGAATTGTATGCTCTAGTTTGTGTCCTTGAGGTTTGGCAACATTATTTGTGGCCAAAAGAATTTATCATACATTCTGATCATGAGGCTCTGAAATATTTGAAAAGCCAATCCAATTTGAAAAAACGTCATGCAAAATGGGTTGAATTTATTGAATCTTTCCCATACATCATTAAATACAAAAAGGGTAAAGATAATGCTGTTGCTAATGCTCTTTCTAGGAAAAACATGTTGTTGACACAATTGGATGTTCAAGTTCCTGGTGTAGAGAGTTTGCGTGATTTATATGCCACTGATCCTGATTTTTCAGCACCATATAAATTGTGTTCAGATGTAAAAGCATGGGAAAAATATCACATACATGATGGCTATTTATTTAGAGCTAACAAACTATGTGTTCCAGAATCGTCCGTGCGTTTGCTATTGTTGCAGGAATCACATGCCGGCGGTTTGATGGGTCATTTTGGATGTGAGAAGACTTTGCTTATGCTTGCTGATCACTTTTATTGGCCTAAGATGAGGCGTGATGTGGACAAATTTGTGAAGCGTTGCATTACTTGTAATAAGGCAAAGTCTAAGCTGAAACCTCACGGTTTGTATACTCCTCTCCCTGCTCCTACTACACCATGGGAAGACATAAGCATGGACTTTGTGTTAGGATTGCCTAGGACCAGGAGAGGACATGATTCAATTTTTGTGGTAGTTGATCGTTTTTCTAAGATGGCACATTTTATTGCCTGCCACAAAAGCGACGATGCGTCGCACATTGCTACTCTGTTTTTCAGGGACATCGTGCGCTTACATGGAGTACCAAAGACGATTGTTTCTGATCGTGACATGAAGTTTATGAGCTATTTCTGGAAGACACTTTGGGGAAAGCTGGGGACAAAGTTACTATTCAGCACTACTTGTCATCCCCAAACAGATGGGCAAACAGAGGTGGTCAATCGCACACTATCCACGTTGTTGCGATCCATGATAGAGAAGAACCTGTGTGAAGGGGAGGAGTGTTTACCACATGTAGAGTTTGCATATAACATGGCGGTACATTCCCCAACTCAGTTTTGTCCATTTGAGGTGGTCTATGGTTTTAAGCCAATTACACCACTTGATTTGCTGCCCCTTTCAATTCAAGAGAGAGTGAACATGGATGCATCCAAGAGGGCAGATTTCGTGAGGACGATACACGAGAAGACCAAAGAAGCCATTGAAAAGAAGGGCAAGTACATGACCGATCGTGTTAATAAGAAGAGAAAGGAGGTGTTGTTTCAGTCGGGCGACATGGTGTGGGTACACTTGCGTAAAGATAGATTTCCTGAACGGCGCAAGTCCAAGTTGAAACCAAGAGGTGATGGGCCATATAAAGTTCTTGCCAAGATTAATAATAATGTATACAAAATTGATCTTCTGACTGAAGAGTTTGGCGTGAGTAATACGTTCAACGTCGCTGATTTGACGCCATATACTGGAGAAGACCTTGGTGCGTCGCGGTCGACGCCTTTTCAAGGGGGGCAGGATGATGAGGACATCCCTGCTCCTTTACCATCATTTTCAAATAAAGATGATATTGCACAAGACAAGTCCAATGATATCAGAATTGGAACAATTACAAGAGCACGTGCAAAACTACTTGAACAACATGTGAATTCACTCTTAGTTGAATATGACATCCGTGTTAATTAGAATTTTATACTGCCTAAGTCTTTGCATATTTGTATGATCAGATTTGAAGGGAAGGCAAGCTTGGCACGTGAAGATGAAGAATTGCAGCAAGAAGAACTTCTACTGATGTCTAATATCAGCAAGTGCACGAGGGAGGAGAGGGAGGCAGGTGCACAACATGAACAGAAGGAAAATCAGAACCGGACTCGGATTGACAGCCAGTAGGCCCGCAATTGATATACGTGCAGAATCCGTGTCCGTGCTCCAAATAAGGTGTTTAAATACAATTTGGAAAGCTTGACTCGTGTGCTTTCCAAATTGTATACTCGCGGCCCGTGATTCGCGGTGACCGAGTCGCAGTCACCAAAACAATATGGCGGTTGTTTCTGCCAGTTTTTCCAGATAGATTCGTTTAAGTTAGGAAAGTTAGAGATAAGTTGGATTTCGACCCCAACACTATGTTGGACGTCCAGGGGTCTTTATATACCCTTGTAATTCGTGGCTTTTAGGGTTAG
Source organism: Triticum urartu (assembly GCF_003073215.2). Lineage (NCBI taxonomy): Eukaryota > Viridiplantae > Streptophyta > Magnoliopsida > Poales > Poaceae > Triticum > Triticum urartu. Next base: position 219,355,086 of record NC_053027.1, read on the forward strand.
ACCACGTTTTGATTAAACTCATATTAGACTGAATTGCTTTAAGCATTCCTCTGTACTCATATTCCTCTTTGCATCGATCAGGAATATTTACCTACACCAAATTTGTTCCGATAGGGTGTATTTGCTACTGAAAGTCAAGTGCTATCTGTCGTTCCACTGGGAATTGGGGGATTGCAGAACCGCTTCGTGGTCGGTGGCTACGTTCGCAAGTGTGTGGTGTTGCGAATATCCATAGGGTTGAAGATCTGTTGCATTGGCAACGGGGGAATAGCCGGAGAGTTCGAGAGCATCTCACAAGTTATCCTGCAAGTTCAACATCGACATCCTCCGCTCACTGAGAAGATCGGGCCACCCCCTTATCAACATCACAATAAGCCTTACAAGCAATGTGACAAATGAGTTAGTTGCGGGATGATGCATTACAAAACGAATAAAGAGACTTGCCGGTAACGATATTGAACTAGGTATGGGGATACCGACGATCGAATATCGGGTAAGTAACATACCGATGACAAAGGGAATTATGTATGTTGTCATTACGGTTTGACCGATAAAGATCTTCGTAGAATATGTAGGAACCAATATGAGCATCCAGGTTCCACTGTTGGTTATTGACCGAAGATATGTCTCGGTCATGTCTACATAGTTCTCGAACCCGTAGGGTCCGCACTCTTAACGCTCGATGACAATTTGTATTATGAGCTATGTTTTTTGGTGATCGAGCATTGTTTGAGTCCTGGATGAGATTGCAGACTTGACGAGGAGTCACAAAATGGTCGAGAGGTAAAGATTGATATATTGGACGATGGTATTCGGACACCGAAATGGTTTGGGTATTTTTCGGAGTACCAGGAGGTTACAGGAACACCCCCCCCCCCCGGGGAAGGAAGTAGTGGGCCTACGTGGGCCTTAGTGGAGAGAGAGGGGAGCCCGCAAGGGGTGGAGCCCCCCCAAGGGAGTCCGAATTGGATAAGGGGGAGGGGACACGACCCCCTTTCCTTCTCTCCCTCTCCCTCTCCTTCTCCTTCTCCTTCCCATTTCCCCCCTCTGTAAAAAGGAAAGGGGACCAACTAGGATTGGGAGTCCTAGTCGGTTTCCCCCCTATGGCGCGCCCCCTGGCCGGCCTCCTCCCTCTCCCTCCTTTATATAGGTGGGCAAGGAACCCCTTGGAGACACACCAATTGTTCCAAGCTGTGTGCGGCGTCTCTCTCCACGGTTTACTCCTCTAGTCATACTCACGTAGTGCTTAGGTGAAGCCATGTGCAGATCACATCACCATCACCACGGAGTCGTGCTGACGAAACTCTCCCTCGACACTTTGCTGGATCAAGAGTTCGAGGGACGTCATCGAGTTGAATGTGTGCTGAACTCGGAGGTGCCGTACGTTCGGTACTTGATCTGTTGGATCGCGAAGACGTTCCACTACATCAACCGCGTTAACCTAACACTTCTGCTTTCGGTCTACGAGGGTACATGGACACACTCTCCCCCTCTCGTTGCTATGCATCTCCTAGATAAATCTTGCATGATCGTAGGATTTTTTTTTGAAATTGCAAGCTACGTTCGCAACAATAGTGTCCTAGCAACTCCGAAGGAATTTAGAAGTGAGTCCATCTGGCCCTAGTGCCTTGTCGGTGGGCATATCCTTGATCTCCCTCCAATCTTATCCTCGAAGAAGGACTCATCAAGGCAAGCAAGATCGAAGTGGATGGGGTGCAAACTGTCATGCAGGATCGAGAATGCATGCTCCTTGGATCCTAGGATGACGAAGAAGTGGTCATAGGCGGCTTTAGCAAGGTCAGTGTACTCGGAAACCACATATCGCAAACCTTCAATGCAAAGATGTGGTTTTATTTTTTGGTGGTGAGAAGTGCGAATATGGAAGGAGAAACTTGCATCCTCTATTTTTCAAGCAGACAAAACAGGGGCGATATCTGGCTACGGAATAGTCAAGTGAAGCAAAGGCCGAGGTATGTGGCTTTCAAGCGACAGCAAATCCAAGCTTTATAAGGCGATAGCACCTGATAGTCCTGGGCGGCATGGAATCGAAAAACCAGCTCACACATGACCATCACCTTCAGGGCGATGTGGCCGATGGATTTTGCGCTCCATCTTTGGAGGGGCCTGATGAGTCCTGTTGATGTAATAATTTGCCTCCTTATGTTTTGGAAATTGTTGTCATAAACAGCAAGGGACTGGTGTGTTTACTGGTGCACATAGAGTGACATGTCTCTAAAGTCATGAGGAGTTTGGCGCAAAATCCAAAGATAATCTCCTGCGTGGCAGCAAAGATTATCACCGAAGATTATGCTGTTGAGAGTGACCCCAAAAATTATTGACACAAAGCAATTGGTTCGTTGTTTGTCACTAGCCGAGAGGTTGAAAACGAAGAGACGAGGTAGCATTTATTTCGTTGTTGTTCTTTCTCTATTAAGTCATAGGACCACCGTGAAGGAAATATGTCCTAGAGGCAATAATAAAGTTTTTATTTTATATTTCCTTATTCATGATAAAAGTTTATTATTCATGCTAGAATTTTATTGATCAGAAACTTAAATACATGTTCGAATACATAAACATATACTATGCCCCTAGTAAGTCTCTACTAGACTATCTCGTTGATCAAAGATGGTTAAGGTTTCTTACCCATAGACATGTGTTTTCATTTGATAACGGGATCACATCATTAGGAGAATGATGTGATGGACAAGACCCATCCGTTAGCTTAGCATGTTGATTGTTTAGCTTATTGCTATTGCTTTTCTTAATGTCCAACACATATTCCTTTGACTATGAGATTATGCAACTCTCAGATACCGGAGGAATACCTTGTGTGCTATCAAATGTCACAACGTAACTGGGTGGTCATAAAGATGCTCTATAGGTATCTCCGAAGGTGTTTGTTGAGTTGGCATAGATCGAGATTAGGATTTGTCACTCCGAGTATCGGAGAGGTATCTCTGGGCCCTCATGGTAATACACATCATAAGAAGCCTTGCAAGCAAAGTGACTAATGAGTTAGTTATGAGATGATGTATTATGGAATGAGTAAAGAGACTTGCCGTTAACGAGATTGAACTAGGTATGAAGATACCAACGATCGAATCTCGGGCAAGTAACATACCGATGGACAAAGGTAATTACGTATGTTGTCATAAGGTTCGACCGATAAAGATCTTCGTAGAATATGTAGGAGCCAACATGGATATCTAGGTTCCGCTATTGGTTATTGACCGGAGAGGTGTCTTGCTACCTCTTGAGCACTGCGTTGGTTTTCCCCGAAGAGGAAGGGATGATGCAGCAAAGTAGCGCAAGTATTTCCCTCAGTTTTTGAGAACCAAGGTATCAATCCAGTAGGAGGCTACGCGCCAGGCCCTCGTACCTGCACAAAACAAATAAATCCGTGCAACCAACGCGATAAGGGGTTGTCAATCCCTACACGGCCACTTACGAGAGTGAGATATGATAGATATGATAAGATAATATTTTTGGTATTTTTATGATAAATATGCGAAGTAAAATAAAAGCAAAGTAAAAGCAATGGAAATAACTAAATATTGGGAGGTTAATATGATGAAGATAGACCCGGGGCCATAGGTTTCACTAGTGGCTTCTCTCGAGAGCATAAGTATTCTACGGTGGGTGAACAAATTACTATTGAGCAATTGACATAATTGAGCATAGTTATGAGAATATCTAGGTATGAGCATGTATATAGGCATCATGTCCGAGACAAGTAGACCGACTCCTGCCTGCATCTTCTACTATTACTCCACTCATCGACCGCTATCCAGCATGCATCTAGAGTATTAAGTTAATGAAAACAGAGTAACGCCTTAAGCAAGATGACATGATGTAGAGGGATAAACTCATGCAATATGATGAAAACCCCATCTTGTTATCCTCGATGGCAACAATACAATACGTGCCTTGCTGCCCCTACTGTCACTGGGAAAGGACACCGCAAGATTGAACCCAAAGCTAAGCACTTCTCCCATTGCAAGAAAGATCAATCTAGTAGGCCAAACCAAACTGATAATTTTAAGAGACTTGCAAAGATAACCAATCATACATAAAAGAATTCAGAGAAGATTCAAATATTGTTCATAAATAGACCTGATCATAAACCCACAATTCATCAGTCGCAACAAACACACCGCAAAAAGAAGATTACATCGAATAGTTCTCCACAAGAGAAGGGGAGAACATTGTATTGAGATCCAAAAAGATAGAAGAAGCCATCTATATACTGACTATGGACCCGTAGGTCTGAGGTGAACTACTCACACTTCATCGGAGGGGCTATGGTGTTGATGTAGAAGCCCTCCGTGATTGATGCCCCCTCCGGTGGAGCTCCGAAACAGGCCCCAAGATGGTATCTCATGGATACAGAAAGTTACGGCGGTGGAATTAGGGTTTTGGCTCCATATCTGATCGTTTGGGGGTACGTAGGTATATATAGGAGGAAGGAGTACATCGGTGGAGCAACAGGGGGCCCACGAGGGTGGAGGGCGCGCCTGGGGGGGCTAGGCGCGCCCCTACCTCGTGGCCTCCTCTTTTGTGTATTGACGTAGGGTCCAAGTCTCGTGGGTCTTGTTCGTTGAGAAAATCACGTTCCCGAAGGTTTCATTCCGTTTGGACTCCGTTTGATATTCCTTTTCTTCGAAACCCTAAAACACGCAAAAACAACAATTCTGGGCTGGGCCTCCGGTTAATAGGTTAGTCCCAAAAATAATATAAAAGTAGATAATAAAGCCCAATAATGTCCAAAACAGTAGATATATAGCGTGGAGCAATCAAAAATTATAGATACATTGGAGACGTATCAAGCATCCCCAAGCTTAATTCCTGCTCGTCCTCGAGTAGGTAAATGATGAAACAGAATTTTTGATGCGGAGTGCTACTTGGCATAATTTTAATGTAATTCTTCTTAATTGTGGTATGAATATTCAGATCCGAAAGATTCAAGATAAAAGTTTAATATTGACATAAAAATAATAATACTTCAAGCATACTAACAAAGTAATCATGTTTTCTCAAAATAGCATGGCCAAAGAAAGTTATCCCTACAAAATCATATAGTCTGGCTATGCTCCATCTTCACCACACAAAATATTTAAATCATGCACAACCGCGATGACAAGCCAAGCAATTGTTTCATACTTTTGGTGTTCTCAAACTTTTTCAATCTTCACGCAATACATGAGCGTGAGCCATGGATATAGCACTATAAGTGGAATAGAATGATGGTTGTGGAGAAGACAAAAAGGGAGAAGATAGTCTCACATCAACTAGGCGTATCAACGGGCTATGGAGATGCCCATCAATAGATATCAATGCGAGTGAGTAGGGATTGCCATGCAACGGATGCACTAGAGCTATAAGTATATGAAAGCTCAACAAAAGAAACTAAGTGGGTGTGCATCCAACTTGCTTGCTCATGAAGACCTAGGGCATTTTGAGGAAGCCCATCATTGGAATATACAAGCCAAGTTCTATAATGAAAAATTCCCACTAGTATATGAAAGTGATAACATAGGAGACTCTCTATCATGAATATCATGGTTCTACTTTGAAGCACAAGTGTGGTAAAAGGATAGTAACATTGTCCCTTCTCTCTTTTTCTCTTATTTTTTCTTTTTTTATTTGGGCCTTTTCTCCTTTTTTTATGGCCTCTTTTCTTTCTCTTTTTTTATTTTTCGTCCGGAGTCTCATGCCGACTTGTGGGGGAATCATAGTCTCCATCATCATTTCCTCACTGGGAAAATGCTCTAATAATGATGATCATCACACTTTTATTTTTCTTACAACTCAACAATTACAACTCGATACTTAGAACAAATTATGACTCTATATGAATGCCTCTGGCGGTGTACCGGGATATGCAATAAATCAAGAGTGACATGTACGAAAGAATTATGAATGGTGGCTTTGCCACAAATACGATGTCAACTACATGATCATGCTAAGAAATATGACAGTGATGGAGTGTGTCATAATAAACGGAACGGTGGAAAGTTGCATGGCAATATATCTCGGAATGGCTATGGAAATTCCATAATAGGTAGGTATGGTGGCTATTTTGAGGAAGGTATATGGTGGGTGTATGATACCGGCGAAAGTGCGCGGTATTAGAGAGGCTAGCAAAGGTGGAAGGGTGAGAAAAGTGCGTATAATCCATGGACTCAACATTAGTCATAAAGAACTCATATACTTGTTGCAAAAATCTACAAGTTAGCAAAGCAAAGTATTACATGCATGCTCCTAGAGGGATATATTGGTAGGAAAATACCATCGCTCGTCCCCGACCGCCACTCATAAGGAAGACAATCAAAAAATAAATCATGCTCCGACTTCATCACATAACGGTTCACCATACGTGCATGCTACGGGAATCACAAACTTTAACACAAGTATTTCTCAAATTCACAACTACTCAACTAGCATAACTCTAATATCACCATCTTCATATCTCAAAACAATTATCAAGCATCAAACTTCTCATAGCATTCAACACACTCATAAGGAAGTTCTTTTACTATTCTTGAATTCCAAGCATATTAGAATTATTTAAGCAAATTACCATGCTATTTAAGACTCTGAAAATAATCTAAGTGAATCATGAGAGACCAATAGTTTCTATAAAACAAATCCACCACCGTGCTCTAAAAGATATAAGTGAAGTACTAGAGCAAAACTATATAACTCAAATGATATAAGTGAAGCACATAGAGTATTCTAACAAATTCCAAATCATGTATGGCTCTCTCAAAAGGTGTGTACAGCAAGGATGATTGTGGTAAACTAAAAGTTAAAGACTCAAATCATACAAGACGCTCCAAGCAAAACACATATCATGTGGCGAATAAAAATATAGCTCGAAGTAAAGTTACCGATAGAAGTAGACGAAAGAGAGGATGCCTTCCGGGGCATCCCCAAGCTTTAGCTTTTAGGTGTCCTTAGATTATCTTGGGGGTGCCATGGGCATCCCCAAGCTTAAGATCTTTCCACTCCTTGTTCCATAATCCATCAAATCTTTACCCAAAACTTGAAAACTTCACAACACAAAACTTAAAGTAGAAAATCTCGTGAGCTCCGTTAGCGAAAGAAAACAAAAGACCACTTCAAGGTACTGTAATGAAATAATTCTTTATTTATATTGGTGTTAAACTTACTGTATTCCAACTTCTCTATGGTTTATAAACTATTTTACTAGCCATAGATTCATCAAAATAAGCAAACAACACACGAAAAACGGAATCTATCAAAAACAGAACAGTCTGTAGTAATCTGTAGCTAGCGCAAGATCTGGAACCCCAAAAATTCTAAAATAAATTGCTAGACGTGAGGACTTTATCTATTAATCATCTACAAAAATAATTAACTAAATATCACTTCCCTAATAAAAATGGCAGCAGTTCTCGTGAGCGCTAATGTTTCTGTTTTTTACAGCAAGTGTAACAAGACTTTCCCCAAGTCTTCCCAACGGTTCTACTTGGCACAAACACTAATTAAACACAAAAAACACAACCAAAACAGAGGCTAGATAAATTATTGATGAGGACATCAATACCATTGTTACACCCACAGCCCCTGCTGCTATACATACTGGACCAATTACTAGAGCTCGCGCACGCCAATTGAATTATCAGGTACTTTCGTTTCTTGGTAACGATTCTAATGTGCATGAGAATATGATGCTGCCTAAATTGGATACATTTGTTTTGCTTACAAATGAAGGGCCTAGCTTGGACAAGAATGATGAACCTTGGAGCAAGTTCAAGCATGGAGATGATGGCATGCGCAAGGGGAACAAGAACGGAGTTACAAGTGATGATTCCAGGACTCTGAAGCCACCATAATGAGTGCATGAAACATGGGACAAAATATACAAGATGCCACTTCATAAATTTCGTCCAGAGGCTATTTTAGGTGCTGCGTCACCTTATTATTGGGCTAGGCCCATGTATTTTCGAAGTACTTAAGTATAGGCTGTTTTTAGAGTCTGTATGTGTGGGGAAACAAGAGTTAGGGTTGGTTTCGGACCCCTTCACCAAGGGCCACGAAATTCCTCCTCTATCCCCCATATATATAGCACTTAGGGCATCGTTTAGACTTTGGGTTTTGTTTAGATTAAAAGTTCGCCATAGCTGCAACTTCGCGTACTTTGTTTGTGTCCAACGACCAGACCAAGATGTCACAGAACCCCACCTTGATCAATAAATCTTTCATCTTATATTCGCAATATCCAGATTGCAATCTCAGTTTCTTGCTTGTTCTTCGTTTGCTCGCAGGAAACAAACCCTCGTGGTCAGGTTGATCGTGCTCCGGCGTGGTCAATAACCCCTCGGAAGTTGGTTTAGCGACTGCTAAAGCATGACGTCTCGCACGTTCATAGTCGGATCACGCCATACTCCGAGTCGTGACAGAGTAGGACTCCCGAGATTACGTGCTACCCGCAGAAGAAAAATAGTTCCAAACTAAAAAAAACTAAGTCTGGAAAATTCTGGCTAGGCAGTTTTTAGATCATTTGTAGACTTTTTTGAAAAAAATTTGTTGCGGAGCAAAAAAAGAGGAAAAAAGTGCAAAAAAAGTGAAAAAAAGAAAAAAAATTCAGAGTGTGCTCCTCCATTGTTCACGTGCAGCGCCGTGATTTTGTTAGTGTTCTTGGCTCGCGTCTCTAGCACGGTCTAGCCTAGGACCAGCACAGTACCGTCGTTGAGCGTTTATTTAACTTTGCATCTCTGAATTAATTATTGCTGACCCTTCTTGCTACCATATTATAAGCCTTCCCAGCTCCACATACATCTACATCGTGCGTTTGACTCTCCCTGGTAATCGCTCTATCCAAGCTTTGAGAGTTTTGACTACAACGGTTGCCGATCTCCGCCTGCTGCTGGGTAAGAACTGGTAAGAATTTGAGATTTGCTTGACAGATTTGTGACACCACCACCACCTCTTGTTAGTAGTTTGTAGGATCATATTCTTGTGTGTTTCTATTGTTGCTAACCATGGCAGGATCACAAGCCGACGAGACTGACTGGGAGAACATGACGAATAAGGAGTTGCATGATAAATTTCAGCACATGATGAGTGGACAGGTGCAAGATGTGCTAAACAGATTTGAAGAGGCCATGGAGAAGATAGATGGCATGGAGAAGACGTTCGAAACAAAGCTCGATAACAGGTTTAATGAATTGCTCGCGCGTCTTCCACCACCACCACCGGCTGCACCTAACGCACCTCTACAACAACAATAACGACTACCTGCACATCGCGAAACAGCCCTCCGCCGAGCGAGCCGTCTCCCTCTTGCACCTGGCCAAACTGTTGGTGCTGCTGTTGATACTTCTATGGCTCCTGCTGCTGATGCGGAGGAGGATGATTTTGCGGAAGATTATGAGGATGAGGTTGATCAAAATCAGAACTACGTGCCACCACCAGCACAACAACCACCAGGTCGTCCACATGCAAATAATGGCAATGGTAGGGCTCACCCTCAGGTACGAGATCATGACCATCTCCCTAAACTAAAATTGAATATTCCACCATTTGAGGGTAGATATGTTCTTGATATATATCTTACTTGGGAGTTAGAAACTGAACAACGATTTACATGTTTACAATATCCCGAGGAGAGATGTGTTCCTGCTGTTGTTTGTGCATTCACTAGTTTTGCATGTGTTTGGTGGTCTGAGCATTGTAGATTATATCCTATTCCAGCTACTTGGGTTGCTTTGAAAACTGCTATGCGTACTCGTTGGGTTCCACCATATTATCAACGTGAATTACTTCAAAAATTACAGCGTTTAAGACAAGGAAACAATTCTGTAGAAGAATATTATCAGGAATTACAAACTGGCATGATTAGATGTGGTATTGCTGAGGAGAATGAAGCTATGCTTGCACATTTTATGGGTGGATTAAATAGAGAGATTCAGACCATTCTATAGTATAAGGAGTATACTAATATCACTCGTTTATTCCATCTTGCTTGTAAAGTTGAACGTGAAGTGCAGGATCGACAGGCATTGGCGCGAACTAACTTTTCTGCAGGTCGATCTTCATCGTGGACACCACGTGCATCCTCTACTTCCACTCCACCAGCACCTCCATCACGTGCCACCTCCAGCCGTGATACAAGAAAGCAGGCACAACCACCACTATCTGCCAAGAGGACACCTCCCGGGCCTGCGCAGAGTTCTTCTTCTTCCATGGCATCAACTGGGCACACAAGTGATATTATTTGTCGTCATTGTAAGGGAAGAGGACATTTTGTGAGAGAATGCAAATCTCAGCGTGTGATGATTGCTACTGAGGATGGTGGGTATGAGTCCGCTAGTGACTATGATGAGGAGACTTTGGCTCTTATTACACGTGAAGAACACGGTGGAGATGATTCTGATCATGAGACGCAATACATGGCTCCTGAAGATGCTGACAGGTATGAATGTTTAGTTGCTCAATGTGTTTTGAGTGTGCAGGTCACACAAGCTGAACAAAATCAGAGGCATAATTTGTTCCATACAAAGGGAGTTGTGAAGGAACGTTCTGTTTGCATCATCATAGATGGAGGGAGCTGCAATAACTTGGCTAGCATGGAAATGGTGGAGAAGCTCTCACTCACCACAAGACCACATCCACATCCCTACTACATCCAATGGTTCAACAACAGTGGCAAGGTTAAGGTAACACGTACTGTTCGTGTGCATTTTAGTATCTCTACATTTGTTGATTATGTTGATTGTGATGTGGTACCTATGCAAGCATGTTCCTTATTACTTGGTAGACCATGGCAATTTGATAAAAATTCTGTACACCATGGTAGAAACAATCAGTATACTCTTGTTCATAAGGATAAAAATATTACTTTGCTTCCTATGACTCCTGATTCCATTTTGAAAAATGATATTAATAGAGCTAATAAAGCAAAACAGGAGAAAAATAAAAGTGAAAATCAGATTGTGGTAAAAGAATTTGAGCCACAAATGCAGCCTAATAATAAACCATCTAGTGTTGCTTCTGAAATTAAATTGAAAAGTACATGTTTACTTGCCACCAAATCTGATATTGATGATTTAGATTTTAGCTAATCTGTTTGCTATGCTTTTGTGTGCAAAGAGGCATTATTTTCATTCGAGGACGTGCCTTCCTCTTTGCCTCCTGCTGTCACTAACATTTCGCAGGAGTTCGCTGACGTCCTTCCACAAGACGTGCCACCGGGATTACCACCGATTTGAGGGATTGAGCATCAAATTGACTTAATTCCCGGTGCATCATTACCCAACCGTGCACCATACCGTACCAATCTAGAGGAGACGAAGGAGATTATGTGTCAAGTACAAGAACTGCTCGACAAAGGTTATATATGTGAATCCCTTAGTCCTTGTGCTGTTCCTATCATTTTAGTGCCGAAAAAGGATGGTGCGTCGCGTATGTGTGTTGATTGTAGAGGCATTAATAATATTACTATTCGTTATCGTCATCCTATTCCTAGGCTAGACGACATGCTTGATGAATTGAGTGGCTCTACAATATTCTCCAAAGTTGATTTGCGTAGTGGATACCATCAAATTCGTATGAAATTGGGAGATGAATGGAAAATGGCATTTAAAACTAAGTTTGGTTTATATGAGTGGTTAGTCATGCCTTTTGGGTTAACTAATGCACCTAGTACTTTCATGAGACTAATGAACGAAGTTTTACGTGCTTTCATTGGACGATTTGTGGTAGTCTATTTTGATGATATACTGATTTATAGCAAATCTTTGGAGGAACATTTGGAACATTTACGTGCTGTTTTTATTGCTCTACGTGATGCACGTTTGTTTGGTAACCTTGGAAAGTACACCTTTTGCACCGACCGAGTATCTTTTCTTGGCTATGTTGTTACTCCACAGGGAATTCAAGTTGATAAAGCCAAGATTGAAGCTATTGAGAGTTGGCCGCAGCCCAAAACAGTCACACAAGTGAGGAGTTTCCTTGGCCTTGCTGGTTTCTATAGGCGTTTTGTGAGAGATTTTAGCACCATTGCTGCACCTCTCAACGAGCTTACCAAGAAGGATGCGCCTTTTGTTTGGAGTACCGCACAGGAAGAAGCCTTCACGGTATTGAAAGATAAGTTGACACATGCTCCTTTACTCCAACTTCCTGATTTCAATAAGACTTTTGAGCTTGAATGTGATGCTAGTGGAATTGGATTAGGAGGTGTGTTATTACAAGATGGCAAACCCGTTGCATACTTTTATGAAAAATTGAGTGGGCCTAGTCTGAACTATTCTACTTATGATAAAGAATTATATGCTCTTGTTCGGACCTTAGAAACATGGCAACATTATTTATGGCCAAAGGAATTTGTTATACATTCTGATCATGAATCTTTGAAACACATTAAAAGTCAAGCAAAACTGAACCGTAGACATGCTAAATGGG
>NC_053027.1:219368597-219453478 GCF_003073215.2 Triticum urartu
ACGGACTCTAAAAATAGCCTATACTTAAGTATTTCGAAATTACATGGGCCTGGCCCATTAATAAGGTGACGCAGCACCTAGAATAGCCTATGGACGAATATTATGAAGTGGCATCTTGTATATTTCGTCCAAGGCTTCATGCACTCCTTATGGCGGCTTCAAAGTCCTGAAATCATCACTTGTAACTCCGTTCTTGATCCCCTTGCGCATGCCATCAACTCCATTCGTGTTCTTGCTCCAATGTTCATCCTTCTCCAAGCTAGGACCTTCATTTGTAAGCAAAACAAATGTATCCAATTTAGGCAGCATCATAATCTCATGAACATTAGAATCATTACCAAGAAACGAAAGTACCTGGTAATTTAATTGGCGTGCGCGAGCTCTAGTAATTGGTCCAGTATATGTAACAGTAGGGGCTGTGGGTGTAACAATGGTATTGATGTCCTCATCAAAAACAAAATATGAATTGGTTTGATACAACACTTATAGTAGTGGTTTATTATTCTTATACTAACGGATCTCACGAAGGTTTTTGTTGAGTTTTGTGTGATTGAAGTTTTCAAGTTTTGGGTTATCTTACGATGGATGAAGGAAGGATGTAAGAGCCTAAGCTTAGGGATGCCCCGACATCCCAAGGTTATCCAAGAATGAGCAACCAACTAAGCTTTGGGATGCCCCCGAGTGGCATCCCCGCTTTCTTCCAACAACTATCGATATTTTACTTGAGGCTATATTTTTATTCGTCACATGATATGTGTTTTTCTTGGAGTGTATTGTATGATATGTGTCTTTGCTTGTTTTATTTTGTGTTTTAAGTCATCAATCCTTGCTGAACACACCTATTTGGGAAGCCAAAAATATATCATGACTTGTTAGAATTGCTCTCTATGCTTCACTTAAATCTTTTATGAGCTAGGACTTGCTCTAGTGCTTCACTTATATCTTTTTTAGCACGGTGTGCTTAGTATTTTGAATAAATGCTCTCTGGCTTCACTTAGATTTGTTTAAGAGTTATTAAAATTTTCAAGAAATTCTCTCTTGCTTCACTTAAATCATTTTGAGAGAAAGAAAATTTGTTATGCTCATGATCTTCACTTATATTTGTTCAAGCTTATGAAAAGCAACACATGAAAATTAGTGCCAAAGTGATAGATATCCAAGAAGGATAAACAAAAAGAAAATGTCATGAAGATCATTGGACAAAATAAACTTGATTCTTAGTAATAGTTTTGAGATATGATGATGTGATATGTGAGTTATGTTGATGAGTAATTGTGCTCTAGTAAGAATATTGGTGTTAAGGTTTGTGATTCCCTATGCATGCACGAAAGTCAATAATCATGTAATGAAAATTACATCCTACTTGTGGTGCATTATTCGGTGTTAATTATGCTTAATGTTTGCTTATGAGATTATTCGTTTCTTGGTTGGTTGCTTCTCAATCTTTTTGCTAGCCTTCATTTTGCACTAAGTATGACCTCTACATGTGCATCCAAAATCCTTTAAACCAGTTTTGCCACATGAGTCCACTATATCTACCTATATGCGGTATTCTTTTGCTGTTCTAAGCAAATTTGCATGTGTCATCTCTAATTTTCAAAATAAACTTCTCTTTTGTGTGTATGTTTCACTCGCGGAGCGGTGAGGGGTGGCTAATATTTTCCATGCTAGAGGTGTTATTCTCAAGATGAGTGTTTATTCACTTGTCATTGCACGAGAGTAAGGCAAAGGTATTAGGGATGCCCAGTCCCGAAATGAAAAATAAAATGAATTTACTTTGTGTTGTCAAATAATAAATTCCCTGGAAAGTGTTGGTATGGAGGGCACCCGTGGATACGGCTAGCCATGGAAAGTGAAAGTTATGGTGGAAAAAGGAATAAACTTTATTTTCTGTTTGGAAACCGCCTATGGCATATTTAGCATGGAAAGTGTTGGGAACTCTAAGTCGTTTTCGTTGGTGGGATGGATACACCTCCCAAAATGTTTTTATCTCTAATTTTTCGCTTTGAGCTCTTGCACCTCTACAAATCCCTACTTCCCTCTGCGAAGGGTCTTTCTTTTACTTTATGCAATTTTTATTTTTTAAAATTTGAGTCTCCATCTTCTCTCATAAAAGCACCAACTAGGAGGCAATATGATCATGCTCAAGTATTGAGTGTAGTTAATATTCGAGTGTGTTTCATGAATGGATCAATGTTTGAGCATGATGGGCTAGGGATAACTTATTTTAGCATTGATATTTTGAAAGACATGGTTGCTTGTTGATATGCTTGAGTATCTAAATTATTATGTCAAAACTAGACTATTGCTTTGAATCACATAAAAGTCAAATTGTCCATGCTATAAAGAAAGAAATATGATATGACATGATGAACAACACTCCACATCAAAAATTCTGTTTTTATCACTCACCTACTCGAGGACGATAAGAGTTAAGCTCGGGGATGCTAATACGTCTCCAACGTATCTATAATTTTTGATTGTTCCATGGTATTTTATTATCAATCTTGGATGTTTTATAATCATTTTATATCATTTTTGGTACTAACCTATTGACACAGTGCCAAGTGCCAGTTGATGTTTTTCCATGTTTTTTACATCACAGAAAATCAATATCAAACGGAGTCCAAATGCCATGAAACTTTATGGAGATTTTTATGGGCCAGATGCCACAACCCTAGATTTTGCTTGTAAAAGTTGCATCAGAGTGCATCATGCATCATGTCTAAATTCAAGAAATTTGGAATTGAGGGAATTTTCAAAGCCTCAAATTAAATATAAGGGCTAAGAACCCAAAAATCTCATCCATTGTTTCCAAAAACTCCTTCATTGATGTTTGACAATTTTGGCAAGGGTTTTGGTCCAAACCAAAATTACTGAACATTTTTAAGGATTTATTTTTGGGACTTTGAATTTAAATTAATAGTTATTTGAATTTGAATTATATTCATATAATTAGAATATAACTTCAAATGCCACTGAAATGTTCTATGTGCATTGGGAAAGTCCATCTAGCAACATAAAAATATTTCAGAGAAGTTGGCACTGGTTTTGAATCTTGTTTGAATTTAAAATAGTGGCCAAATAAATAAAAAGAAAACAAAAAGAAAATAAAACAAAATTGAACAGAAGAACTCACCTGGGCCAGCTTACCTGTAGAAGCAGCCCACCTGGAGGCCCAGCCCACCAGGGGCAGCCTCGTCTTCTAGCTCTTGCTAGTAGGCAGAGGAGAAGCTGGCCACGGCGCGCCACACCGGCAGCTGCCTGTCTGGCTCCCCCTCGACGTTCTGGAGGCTCTAGATGACGCCACACGCCCCCCTGACCTCTCTCTCTCTCTCTCGCACCCAAAGCTTCTCCCCTCCTCTGCCCTCTCTTCCCCGCGCCACCGAGCGCACCTGACAGCGCCGCTCGTCGTTGCCGTAGCCACAGCCACCTCCTCGCCTCCCCGACGAGTCCAAGAGCTTCGCCGAGTCTCCCTCGTCCTCTTCGTCAAGCCACGAGACACCGGACTCCTCGAAGCGCCGCCCTGACGCCTTCTTCCTCAGGTCGCCGAGATCGCCGGCGACCTCCCGTCGTCACCAGCCCCTCCCCGAGCTCGCTTTGGTCTCCGTTCAATAAGCTGTGAGCTCCGCCGTCTTCCCCCTCTCTCCATTTGCTCGCCCCCATGCCATAGCGCCGTTCCCCGTCGTCATCGAAGCTCGCCACCGTTGTCCTTCGTCTCTGCCGTCGCTAGAGCGGACGTAGCTTGAAGCCGAGCACGCCACCGTGCTCAGCGCTTCCTTAGGTGGCCGTAGCAACCCACCGGCCGTCCTGTCGCGCTCCACAACACCATGCCCGTGCGTGCCCGAGCTCCGGCAGTCGCCAAGCTCGACGCCACGCTCGATTCCGGCCACCCCAGCCACTAACTCCTGTCCATTGGATGCGGAAGAGCGCGAGCTATGCGTAGAGCTTCTCCGCCACTCGTTTGGTCGTCGGAGCAAGAAACCCGAAGATCTCCGCCGCGTCCTGGTCGCTGTCGTCGTAGTTCCGGTGACGCTGACGTCTCGTCATTAGATTAGGTTAATCACATGGTTAGAAGACAACTGTGCCGCTGACAGACCGGTCCCACACCACTAATTAAACCCTGTTAATTCCTGCCTAGTTTTAGTTGATCACAGTGGCCCCACGCGTCAGCGTTGACCTTGCTGATGTGGCCCTTGACTGGGCCCACCCGTCAGTGACCGAGGACAACACTGAGTCCCTGACATATGGGCTCCACAGGTCAGGTTTGACCTAGACAGCTCAGTTGACCTGCTGACGCAGGGATGACACAGCGCTGTCGTCATAAATGTTTTCTAGATATTTAGTAAATCAGAAAAGATTTATTTAATTCCAGAAAATAGCCAAAACTTCTAAAAATCATCGAAATTCAACCGTAACTCCAAATGAAATAATTTATATGTGAAAAATTATCAGAAAAATGCAACCTATCCATATGTCCCTTTTTAATGCATGTCAGAACAACTTATAGCTGCTGAATTGGACAAATAAAATAATGACATTTGAATGATCACATATGGAGTTTGAGTTTGAATCTTGGATTCAAACCAACTCCATTTAACCTGTTGCTAGTTGCATTAGCTCAAATAACAGCATATTGACATGTCATGATCATGCATCATATTGTGCATTGCATTGATTGTGTTCCTTCTCCATTTCCGATGGTTGTTCCCTCTCGATAGACGTGTTCCGACGATGAGTTCGATGACTCCGATGAAGAGCTATACTATCTTCAGAAGTGCCAGGCAAGCAAAACCCCCTTGTTCATTCCGATACAACCCCAATCTCTCGCTCCTGCTCTCTTTTATTGCATTAAGACAACAATGATTCAATTGTTACATGCTGCGGTAGTTGAACCCCCTTTCCTCTGCATGACCTGTCATTGCCACAGTAAATAGAGGAAACCCACTAGCATGAGTAGGAGTTGTTTGAGACTTGATGTGCCTACTCATTCATGCTTGTTGTCATGCCTGCTACTGCTTAGAGTTGAGTCAGGTCTGATTCATCGGAGATGAATTGGAATGTGGTGAACATGTCCTACTGTTGAGAGCTAAGTGTGTGAACACGATTTGGTAAAGGTAGCGGTGAGAGGCCATGTAGGAGTACATGGTGGGTTGTCTCATTGAAACCGTCCTCAGGAACTGAGTTCTGTGTTTGTGATCCATGAACAGTCACTACCACACATTGGGTTCCGGTAACTCGACCCCTCTCGCCTTATTAATCGCCTAGATTTCTGTCTAGGAGTTGCAACTAGTTTCTGGTGTTTGTAGAATATGTGTTGGGGGCCGTGCATAGCGCTAACCCTAGGGATGGGCTATGATGCGGTAGAGACACGAGGCATGGTGTACTGAGACGCCCGTTTGGTGCCTCGGGAACCTTGCTCTCATCGTTTGGGGCCGTGAGCGAAACCCCGACCGGATCTCCTTGCGGATGGAACCCGAATAGGCGATAAACCTGGACTAGAGACTTGTGTGGTTAGTCAGGTCGTGGCCGACTCCCTCGCCAGGTTTCCGCTTGAAGGTTGCCGAGACACACGACGTGTACATGGTGGTAAGTGGCGAGAGCGTGTGTGAAGAAGTACACCCCTGCAGGGTTAACATCATCTATTCAAATAGCCGCGTCCGCGGTAAAGGACCTCTGGGTTGCCTATACGGTTCATAGACAAGTGAAAGTGGATACTCTAAAATGCGCAAGATAAGCGTGAGTGCTATGGATGGCGTTCTCGTAGGGAGACGGGAGCGGATCCATAGTGGTATATTGATTGGTGAATATGTGGACTCATGTGCGCCACCTCAAAAGAGTTACATGCAGTAGTAGTTCAGGTTAGCCACTAAGTAAAAGCTGGCTTGCTACAGTTAAACCCCACCATCCCCTTTGTTGATACTGATGCATATGTAGCTAGTTCTGATGTAAGTCTTGCTGGGTACATTTGTACTCACGTTTGCTTAATTTATGTTTTTGCAGAGAGACTTCAGTCTCACTAGTAGTTCCGCATGGACTTCGACGTTTAGCTTGTTACCTCAGCTATGATCTTGTACCCTTTGGAGGGCCTTGTAGATAGATAGGTTTACTAGCCTTCTTTTTTTCAGATGTCTGTACTCAGACATGTTTATGCTTCCGCCTGTGCTTCTTGCTTGTATGACTTGAATGCTGGGTCATCAGACCCATGTTTGTAATATCTGACTCTTCGGAGTCTTATGAATAAATACTTTGAGTCGTAGAGTTTTGTTGTGATGCCATGTTGTATTTACACATATCGAGCATATTATGTGTACGATTGAAATGCTTGGCATGTGTGGGATCCGACAACCTAGTTGTCTATCCTTGGTAGCCTCTCTTATGGGGAAATGTAGTCTAGTGCTTCCACTAAGCCATGGTGGTCTGCTACAGCCTGGTTTACTGGAGTCCTGTTAGCCCAGTTTCTACTGCTCTAGAACACTTAGACTGGCCGGCATGTGTCTTCACTTCGTTCCTGTGTCTGTCCCTTCGGGGAAATGTCACGCGGTGACATCCGGAGTCCTGCCTAGCCTGCTACAGCCCGGGTTCCCGGAGTCCTGTTAGCCCAGTGCTACAGCCCGGATTCACACGCTGCTGACCGACATGCTCGATGTGATTCATGTATGCCTGTCCCCATAGGTTAGTGCCGCTTTGGGTTCACGACTAGCCATGTCGGCCCGGGTTCTCTGTCATATGGATGCTAGCGACACTATCATATACGTGAGCCAAAAGGCGCAAACGGTCCCGGGCCATGGTAAGGCGACACCCGTGGGAATACCGTGCGTGAGGCCGCAAAGTGATATGAGGTGTTACCGGCTAGATCGATGTGACTTGGAATCGGGGTCCTGACACTAGCGCACCGTCCAACTGTGCGCCATTACTAACAATTTTTTTTATTTGTTTTCAAACTACTATGAAGCGCACGGGGGTGTCGGTGTCAAAACCGGCGGATCTCGGGTAGGGGGTCCCGAACTGTGCGTCTAGGCCGGATGGTAACAGGAGGCAGGGAACACTTTGTTTTACCCAGGTTCGGGCCCTCTTGATGGAGGTAATACCCTACTCCTGCTTGATTAATATTGATGATATGGGTAGTACAAGAGTAGATCTACCACGAGATCAAGGAGGCTAAACCCTAGAAGCTAGCCTATGGTATGATTGTTGTGTATGGAGTTGATTGCCTACGGACTACAACCCTCCGGTTTATATAGACACCGGATAGGGTTAGGGTTACACAGAGTCGGTTACAATGGTAGGAGATCTCGAATATCCGCATCGCCAAGCTTGCCTTCCACGCCAAGGAAAGTCCCATCCGGACACGGGACAAAGTCTTCAATCTTGTATCTTCATAGTCCAGGAGTCCGGATGAAGGTATAGTCCGGTTACCCGAACACCCCCTAATCCAGGACTCCCTCAGTAGCCCCTGAACCAGGCTTCAATGACGACGAGTCCGGCGCGCAAATTGTCTTCGGCATTGCAAGGCGGGCTCCTCCTCCAAGTCCTTCATAGAATATTGTAAACACCAATAGTAGTGTCCGGCTCTGCAAAATAAGTTTCCACATATTGCCATAGAGAGAATAATATTGACACAAATCAAATCTGCCGACGTATCCCGCAGTGCGTTATCACACTACGGCCAAGTCCTTTACTCGAATCGTTTTTACTTTTCCACCTCAGCATGTTCTGCAAGGCGATTTCCTTGGCACGTCCTATCAAAGCAGGGATCGTGTACCCCCTTTACGGGATTCTCATCAATACGGACGTGGGTAACCCTAACCGCGCCATTTATCATGGCGCTTGGGAGACAAGCGAGTTTTACTAGGCTGGTGGGGACGCACAACCGCATCCGCCCATATAAGGGGATAAGGATCCACCTTTTTACCTACGCCTTCTTCCTCCTTTGCCTATCCATCTCCTGCGCACTCGAGCTCCAGCGCCCAAGCCCGCACTTCCCACCTCAACCTTCTCCAGCAATGTCCGGAGCGGGAGGCAAGTGGATGGTCTCCTCCGTCACGAAGGGCCATGTCAAAAAGCTAAGGAAGGCCGGATACTTGTCCAAAGACATCACGCGCTGGCTTCCAGAGGAGGGGCAGCTTCTCCCCACCCCAAGGACCCATGAGAGGGTAGTATTCCTTCCCCACTTCCCCCGCGGACTGGGTTTTCCACTCCACCCATTTGTCTGGGGGCTCATGCTTTACTATGGCCTGGATTTCCACGATCTGGCCCTGAACTTCGTCCTCAACCTCTCGGCGTTTATCGTCGTGTGCGAGGCTTTCCTCCACATCCGCCCCCATTTCGGCCTCTGGCTCAAGACCTTTAACGTCAAGCCCAAGGTGGTGCGCGGCAGCCAGGCGGAGTGCGGAGGCGCCATGGCGGGCAAGATGGCCAACGTCCTATGGCTCGAGGGCTCCTTCGTGGAGACCCTGAAGGGGTGGCAATCGTGGTGGTTTTACATCACCGAGCCGCGCGATCCGAAATGGATCGCAGCCCCCGAGTTCCGATCCGGACCCCCCACGCGGCTTATGTCCTGAAAAGATACGGGCCTGTCGTGGGGCGACGAAAAAGAGTTGACCGGACTGCAGACATGCATCCAGTCCCTGGTGAGCAAGCCGATCAAGCTCATCAATGTAGTCCAGGTTATGCTCGTCCACCGGATCCTCCCGTGTCAACAACGGGATTTTAATCTGTGGGAGTTCGACCCAGCGCAGCACCGAACCCTTAACAGGCTCTTCGACACGACGTATGAAGACGCCTCGAGGGTGCTAACCAAAGGAGCCGAGGCTCCCACATCCGCTTCCGAGGACCGCGGATACAGCTCGCAGCGTCACGCTAGCGAGGTAAGCTATTTTCACCTTTTACAGGATGTTAAGTTTTTTTATAGTTTGACTCTATGCGGGATCTAAACTCCCTTACCTTTGACAGGCTTGGCGGGTGAAGTCCGGATCGATTAACTGTCCGGCTCCGCTGCCCGAAGACCCAGCCCCAACTCTACTAGCGAAGCTGCTGGCTCCGGCGCCTTATGTGGTGCCGGAGAAGAAGGCCAAGAAGAAGAAGGCCACGGGGACTTGAAAGAGTTCCCGGCATATGGTGGTGTCGGACTCGTCGTCCGACGAGTCCGAGACGCACTCCTCCCGTGGAGACGAGGAGGAGGAAGAAGAAACCTCTCCCCCTCCAGCGGGGGGAGGAAAGAAGATGAAGGCCGCCCCAGTAGGGGGGGGCCCGAAGGGTCCAAGAAGAGGAAAACCCCTCCGCCGGACTACGCCCTCGATGCCGACGAGGACGAAGAGGAGTGGCCGGACAGGGCCAGGCGTCCGGCGAAATCGTAAGTGTTTGGATACCAGAGTAACTCATGATATTCCTTTTGTTGCACAGCTTTCCCTAATGTCGAATATAATCATGCAGCCCGCCCCGGGCCGAACTCAACGAGTTGTCGAGCGGCTCCCTGGATTCATCGGACGTGAACTCAGTTCCGCCCGTTGTCTCCCCCCGCACTGCGGACGACGCCGAAGTGGCGTCGCGACAAGCTTCGGGGCAGGAGGAGGTGGTCCTGGAGGAGCCGCAAGGCAACCTCCCGGACTCCAGGAGTAAAGGGGACAAGACCCCCTAGGGCTCCAAGTCCGGCTTTATGCCGGACACCGCGCCTGAATCTTCAACAGTTCCAGACTGCGGTAGGCAAACTCCTTCCAAGAGGAGCAAGTCTTCTGAGCCGGCGGCCTCCGTCCAGCCGGAGGTGCCGGACAATCTGCTGGAGGTGCTTGACGGCGCCTCCATTGACGAGGAGCACCGTACTATTATGAGTATGGTGATCCAGAAGGTTCAATCCGCCAAGAGAGGACTGACTGAAGCTTGCGCTAGCCTTCTAACAGGCTTCGAGGTAAGTAAAAATATGTAAAAATAGTACCGCATAGACAGTAGCCCCTGATGCTCTGTTTGGCGTTCGGAAAGAAAAGCTGAATAGAGGATCTAGTAAATTTCGCAGGAGTCTAACAATAAAGAGTCAATATGCGTGTGCAGGCTTCACTGCTATCCACCGCCGCACTGACTGCGGAGGTGGGTGTCCTGAAACAGGACCTCGAGCAGACCGAGCAAGAGCTCGGCCTTGCCAAGCGGCAGCTCGAGGAAAAAGAAGGTAGGAAATACCTTACAGAAAAAGTGCCTATAGAGAGGCTTGATTGCAAAAAATAACAGGATTGCGCTGCTTATTATAGGGGCCACGACTGAGGTGGCGACCCTCAAGCAGGCGCTGTCCGAGGCCGAAAAGAAAATGGCCACGGAGCGCACCGAGCGAGAGAAACTTGGGGCTCAGGTGGGCGAGGTGCAGCAAGAGCTTCAGGCTCTCATGAAAAAACATGAGAGTTTGGAGCTTGAGTCAAAGACCCAAGTGTCCGAGCTTGCGGCGGCCCTTGAGACTGCCAAGTCTGCCAAGGTCGAAGCCCAAAAGGCCCTCTAAGAGTTGGAGGATATGAAGAAGATAGCAGCGGGTAAGGCATTCTTTATGCAAAGAAGAAATATGAAAGTAAACTACTTGTTACTTACCCGAATCCGGAGTTCTCCAGGGGCATTTGCAGATCTTCCCCGCAGCGTATCCAACGCCGCCGCATACTACCGAGCTGAAGAGGGCAGCTCGACGGAGAAGGTGTTCTGTTCTCAGTATGCTGAGGCCGGACACCCTGTGCCCTTGAGCGACCAGCTGAAACAGCTGGTCGAGCTCCACAAGGTGGCCGAACAGGCCATGAAGGGCTTCATAGTTCGGCTGTGGCCCGGAGAGGCCCTGCCTGGGAGCTACTTCGGGCTGGTGCGGTGGCTGGTGGGGGCCTGTCCAAGGCTCAGGTCATCAAGCGCTCCTTCTGCATCGAAGGTGCCCGTCGGGCCCTTGCCCGTGCAAAGGTGCACTGGGGTAAGCTGGACGGTGAGAAGCTTGTGAAGGATGGGCCGCCACCGGGGAAGGAGCATCGCAAGCTCGAGAACTATTACAAGGATGTTCTTGCGGGTGCCCGCCTTGTGGCGGATGAGTGTACCAAGGATGTAATTTTTGAATAAACTCGCTCATTTTTATCCTGTGCACTGAAAACTTGTTCATAGGCGCTTTAAGCAATGCTTGTTGAATTTAAAATATTATTTTTTGTGCAGCCGTTTATCAAAAAATTGAGAGATGGCCAGTCGTCGGCTTCTGCCCCCATGCCACTAGTGCTGGGGTGTTCGGGATAAACCTGAGCGCTCTTTTTCCCATAGTTGGGTCCTTCGAGGGAGGCGCTCAGCACAACGAACCAGGCAATCGGACAATAATGCTTGAACACTCTCACTTAGCCATAGAACTTTATAATTTTAAATTTCGGCGAAGCCCCTAGTTCGGAAGACTGAGTTTGGGGCGCTATCCACGCCTTGGCCGGACAAAATCCGGCTCCTCGCTCGAAGCGGCATAAGTCTTTAGGGACTCGAAAAACCTCTCGAACAGCGACCGGTCTCTCGCCTCATCATGACAGTCAGTTTTAGCTTTCTCCACTGAGGTGCTTAACCCAGCTCAACCGGGGCACAATCGCAGTGGTTCTCCCAGTGCTACCTTAGCTGATATAGCGGAATGTAAGGCACCAAAACATAGGAGCCGGGCAAACCCAACTATTGACCCAAATCATGATTCGGAGCCGATGCATATAGTGCTATAAGTTCGGGGTGCCGCACTTGTGAAAGTGTACGGACTTCTCACACCATATTAAAGGGTACTGAAGCCCCTGGCGTACTTGCCGTACCACAGTGTACGGGTGCAACATGTCATTAATGAACATATATAAAAGAGAGTAATGCAGAAAATAGACAAAAGCTATGCATTGTTTATAGAGAGGCTATTTATCAAAGCCGAACGATACAAATAGTGCGGTAAGCAAAAGATATTGGACTATTCAGTATGTCCTGACCAGGGGCAGGCCGCGGAATTATATTTAAAACAGGTATACCGCTCGTAACAGAGGCCACCTGGGAGTTCCATAATGCAGCATGGCTTGTCTGCCTCCCTGGATCTTGCATCGTTTGTGCGGCAGTCGAATTGCCGAACAGGTCGTCCGAAGTATGGAGTCCTGAAAGTAAGAAAAAATAAAAAAAAAAGAATCCGGCAGCCCCTAGTATGTTTTAAGCCGTATTTTGGGCGTGCCGTTATTGTGCCCCTTCCCCTGTGCCCATGGTATTTCAAGGGCGTAGTTATGTACGCGAGGTACTGGTTTCGCTATGTCGCGAAAGCTGGGGTTGGGGCCGCATTGCTACGCTTGCTCAGAGTGTGCCAGGCGGTCCTGCTGTGGGTTACTCCGGGCGCGCTTGGCAGTGTCTGACTTTTCAATGGCCGGACTGGAGAATTGCCTGAGAAGGCTACTTTGTACCTCCGCTGCGAGAGCCGCCGTGTGCTCCTCCGTACGGTGGGAGCGTTCGGTGTTTCCGTTGACCGTAATTACTCCTCGAGGGCCTGGCATCTTGAGCTTGAGATATGCATAGTGCGGCACCGCATTGAACTTTGCGAATGCGGTTCGTCCGAGCAGGGCGTGATAGCCACTGCGAAACGGGACTATATCGAAGATTAACTCTTCGCTTCAGAAATTGTCCGGAGATCCGAAGACCACGTCAAGTGTTACTGAGCCTGTACAGTTGGCTTCTACACCTGGTATAACGCCTTTAAAGGTCGTTCTTGTGGGCTTAATCCTTGAGGGATCTATGCCCATTTTCCGCACTGTATCCTGATAAAGCAGGTTCAGGCTACTGCCGCCGTCCATGAGGACTCTTGTGAGATGAAATCCGTCGATGATTGGGTCGAGAACCAATGCGGCAAAGCCGCCATGACGGATGCTAGTGGGATGGTCCCTTCGATCGAAAGTGATCGGGCAGGAGGACCATGGGTTGAACTTTGGGGCGACTGGCTCTATGGCGTATACGTCCCGTAGCGCACGCTTCCGCTCCTGCTTGGGAATGTGGGTTGCGTATATCATGTTCACCGTCCGCACTTGTGGGGGAAAGCCCTTCTGTCCATTGTTGTTCGGCGGCTTGGGCTCCTCGTCGTCACTGTGCAGCCCCTTGTCTCTGTTTTCGGCCCTTAACTTGCCTGCCTGCTTGAACACCCAACAATCCCTGTTAGTGTGATTGGCTGGCCTTTCGGGGGTGCCATGTATCTGGCACAAGCGATCGAGTATTCGGTCCAAACTGGATGGGCCCTGAGTATTCTTTTTGAATGGCTTTTTCCGCTGACCGGATTTGTAGCCTTTGAATCCGGCATTGACTGCCGTGTCCTCATTGCTGTCGCTGTTAACGCGGTGTTTTTGCTTATTCCGACGTGTCCTGCCACTTTTGTCCTTGGTATCTGAATTACCAGGGTTCTTTCATAAGTTGTTACTGCGAGCTAGCCAGCTGTCTTCTCCCGCGCAAAAGCGGGTCATCAGTGTCGCGAGGGCTGCCATAGATTTCGGCTTTTCCTGTCCCAGGTGCCGGGCAAGCCACTCGTCGCGGATGTTATGCTTGAAGGCTGCTAGGGCCTCTGCGTCCGGACAGTTGACTATCTGGTTTTTCTTTGTTAGGAACCGTGTCCAGAATTGTCTGGCCGATTCTTCTGGCTGCTGAATTATGTGGCTTAAGTCGTCGGCATCCGGTGGTCGCACGTAAGTGCCCTGGAAGTTGTCGAGGAATGCGGCTTCCAGGTCCTCCCAAGAACCGATTGAGTCTGCTGGCAAGCTGTTAAGCCAATGCCGGGCCGGTCCTGTTAAGCCAATGCCGGGCCGGTCCTGTTAAGCCAATGCCGGGCCGGTCCTTTAAGTTTGAGCGGGAGGTATTTGATGGCGTGTAGATCATCGCCGCGTGCCATGTGGATGTGAAGGAGGTAATCCTCGACCCATACCGCCGGGTCTGTTGTGCCATCGTATGATTCGATGTTTACGGGTTTGAAACCCTCTGGGATTTTATGATCCATTACTTCATTCGTGAAGCATAGCGGGTGTGCGGCGCCTTTGTACTGGGCTATATCACGACGCAGCTCGGAAGAGCTATGTCTGTTGTGTTCGGCCTGGCCGGATTATTTGTATCCAGAGTGAAGATCATTGTCACATGCCGTAGGGCGCCTGCGCGATCCGTAGATTGATCTTGTTTGTCTTGCCTTATCCTCCAATATGTCTCGCAGGTCGGGCGCATTTTCCAGTGCCTTAGTTGAGCAGCGTCGGGGCATGGCTTGGGTGGAGGGTCGAGAGGCCTCTCTGTCGCGGCCGCAAGGTGGCCGCTCTGCCATGTCATGCGCTAGTGATGTAGGTGCTTCCTCCTCTGATCGGGGTAGCGGCATGCGCTTCGGGTAACTCTTGGAGGGGCGTTCGAGTTCATACTCTTCGGCCGCAAGGACTTCAGTCCATCTGTCAGCTAGCAAATCTTGGGCAGCTCTAAGCTGTTGCTGCTTTTTCATGAGGCTGCTTGCCGTGGCTAAAAGCCTGCGTTTAAAACGCTCTTGTTCGGCGGGGTCTGATGGTATGAAGAATTCGTCGTCATCGAGGCTTGCCTCGTCTTCGGAGGGAGGCGTATAGTTATCATCCTCGACCTCTCGGTCTGCCGCTCTCTCATGAGGGCTGGCTTCTCCATCTTCCTGTGCCGAATTTTGCTAAGGTGGGTGTTCTTCGGCGCTATCCGGGGTAGTATTCTCTCCCGTGCCGGAATCACCGTTTTTGCTTTGGCGGGATTTAGAGCGGCGCCGCTGACGCCGGCGCTTTGGCTGTTTCTTGGGGGCGTCATCCCCCTCTGTTCCATCGCCATCTCCATCTTTTGGAGTATCCACCATATATATGTCATATGACGAGGTGGCCTTCGAGCGCCCTACAGGTGTTGGTTCCTGTTCGTCTCCTACATCGTCGTCCATGCCGTCGATGTCTTCGGAGCTGAAGTCAAGCATGTCGGTTAGATCGTCGACGGTGGCTACAAAGTGGGTGGTGGGTGGGCTTTGAATTTCTTCATCGTCCATATCCCAACCTTGCTGACCGTAGTCCGGCTAGGGCTCTCCTGATAAAGAGAGAGACTTAAGAGAATTCAGGATGTCGCCGAAGGGCGAGTGCTGAAAGATGTCCGTGGCGGTGAACTCCATTATCGGCGCCCAATCAGATTCGATCGGCAGGGGCGTGGGGGGCTCGGAGTTCGGAGAGGAATCCGGCTCCTCGGAGTCATGGGCCATGCGGAGTGCGGGGCTGGAGTTCGGCACGATCGCCTCTAAGATCAGAGCCCCTGAGGCGGCGTCCAACCGCTGATCCTCGATCGGCGTAGTAGGCTCCGAATCAATGGTCGAAACCGATGCGTGTGCGGCCCCCAAGGCGCTGTTCGGCGGCAGAGCTATATCATGCCCATCGAGACAGTGCGGCGCGCTTGGCTGTGGCTCGAATCCGTCGAAGATCAAGTCCCCATGGATGTCAGCCGTGTAGTTTAGGCTTCCAAACCTGACCTGATGGCTAGGGCCGTAGCTTTCGATCTGCTCCAGGTGGCCGAGCGAATTGGTCCGCAGAGCGAAGCCGCCAAAGACGAAGATTTGTCCGGGGAGCAAAGTCTCACCCTGGACTGCATCGTTGTTGATGATCAAAGGAGCCATCGAGCCTAAAGGCGACGACACAGAGGAACTCTCAATGAAAGCACCAATGTCGGTGTCAAAACCGGCGGATCTCGGGTAGGGGGTCCCGAACTATGCGTCTAGGCCAGATGGTAACAGGAGGCAGGGAACACTTTGTTTTACCCAGGTTCGGGCCCTCTTGATGGAGGTAATACCCTACTCCTGCTTGATTAATATTGATGATATGGGTAGTACAAGAGTAGATCTACCACGAGATCAAGGAGGCTAAACCCTAGAAGCTAGCCTATGGTATGATTGTTGTGTATGGAGTTGATTGCCTACGGACTACAACCCTCCGGTTTATAGAGACACCGGATAGGGTTAGGGTTACACAGAGTCCGTTACAATGGTAGGAGATCTCGAATATTCGCATCGCCAAGCTTGCCTTCCACGCCAAGGAAAGTCCCCATCCGGACACGGGACGAAGTCTTCAATCTTGTATCTTAATAGTCCAGGAGTCCGGCTGAAGGTATAGTCCGGCTACCCGAACACCCCCTAATCCAGGACTCCCTCAGTAGGTATTCCCTCAGTTATGAAACAAAGGTATTGAACCAGTAGGAGAACCAAGCAACACAACGTAAGCAGCACCTGCACACAAATAACAACACCTCGCAACCCGACGTGTTAAAGGGGTTGTCAATCCCTTCCCGGGTACAACACCTCAAGATAGGCAAACGGACGTGAGGTAAATTGTAGTAGATTGATAAATCGAATGCCAACTAAAATAAATAAAGATAAAATGAAACAAGGTGTTTTTGTATTTTTTTGGTTTAATAGATCTGAATAAAAATGCAAAGGAAAAGTAGATCACAAGGCAAATATATGAGAAAGAAGACCCGGGGGCTGTAGGTTTCACCAGTGGCTTCTCTTGAGAAAAATAGCAAACGATGGGTAAACAAATTATTGCTGCGCAATTGATAGAACTTCAAATAATTATGACGATATCCAGGCAATGACATTACATAGGCATCACGTCCAAGATTAGTAGACCGACTCCTGCCTGCGTCTACTACTATTACTCCACACATTGACTGCTATCCAGCATGCATCTAGTGTATTAAGTTCATGGAAAACGGAGTAATGCAATAAGAACGATGACATGATGTAGATAAGAGCTGTTTATCTATATGGCGGTAGATATAGATCTCGTCTTTGTCTCCTTAGTCGCAACGATACATACGTGTTGGTTCCCTTTTTGTCACTGGGATCAAGCACCGTAAGACCGAACCCACTACCAGGCACCTCTTCCCATTGCAAGATAAATAGATCAAGTTGGTCAAACAAAACCCAAATATCAGAGAAGAAATATGAGGCTATAAGAGATCATGCATATAAGAGATCAAAGAAACTCAAATAACTTTCATGGATATAAAAATGACTGATCATAAACTCAAAGTTCATCAGATCCCAACAAACACACCGCAAAAAAGTAACATCATATGGATCTCCAAGAGACCATTGTATTGAGAATTCAGCGAGGGAGAGAAAGCCATCTAGCTACTAACTACGGACCCGAAGGTCTACAAAGAACTACTCACGCATCATCGGAGAGGCGCCAATGGAGGTGGTGAACCCCATCCGAGATGGTGTCTAGATTGGATCTGGTGGTTCTGGACTCTGCGGTGGCTGGATGAATATTTCGTCGATGCCCTTAGGGTTTCTGGAATATTGTGGTATTTATAGAGCAAAGAGGCGGTCCGGGGGGCACCCGAGGTGGGCACAACCCACCAGGGCACGCCTGGGCCTCCTGGCGCACCCTAGTGGGTTGTGCCCCCCTCGGGGCACCCACCAGGTGCAACCAGGGCCCATTGCCTTCCTTCTGGCCCATAAAAAATCTCCGTTAAGTTTTGTGGCATTTGGACTCCGTTTGATATTGATTTTATAGGATGTAAAAACATGGGGAAAACAGCAACTGGCACTTGGCACTATGTCAATAGGTTAGTACCAAAAAATGATATAACATGATTATAAAACATCCAAGATTGATAATAAAACAGCATGGAATAATCAAAAAATATAGATACGTTGGAGACATATCATTATTATTTTCAACACAGGGCACACATCACCTGGCCTCCTCCCGTCGACGCGCCAGCAGATGGTGCGCCTCCGCCGGCTGGCCTCCTCTTGTCGATCCGCCTCGCGTCCTCCTATCGATCTGCCTGACCTCTTCCGTCGGCGGCGCGACAGCATGCTCCTCCGACCGGAAGAGCAGCGCCAGGTGAGGAGTGTAACACCCTCGATGCGGCTATATCTCCCATGTGTCGAAGCACGACTTAGAGGCATAACCGCATTGAAAGCAATGTCGCAAGTGAGGTAATCTTCACACAACCCATGTAATACATAAGGGAAAAAGATACATAGTTGGCTTACAATCGCCACTTCACACAATAACATGAATAAAGCATTACATCAACCAGATACAATCAAGGTCCGACTAGGGAACCAAAATAAAAGAAGAACCCCAAATGCGACAAAGTCCCCGATCGACCCCAACTGGGCTCCACTACTGATCAACTAGAACAAAACAACACAAAGGACAAGATCTTCATCGAGCTCCTCCTGAGCTTGGTTGCGTCATCTGCAAGGAACATCGGCACCTGCAAACTGGTTTTGGAAGTATCTGTGAGTCACGAGGACTCAGCAATCTCGCACCCTCGCGATCAAGACTATTTAAGCTTATAGGAAGGGTAAAAGGTATGAGGTGGAGCTGCAGCAAGCGACTAGCATATATGGTGGCTAAAACATACACAAATGAGAGCGAGAAGAGAAGGCAAAGCACGATCGTGAAACTATGATCAAGGAGTGATCCTAGAACAACCTACGTCAAGCATAACTCCAACACCGTGTTCACTTCCCGGACTCCGCCGGAAAGAGACCATCATGGTTACACACGCGGTTGATGCATTTTAATTAAGGTCAACTTCAGGTTTTCTACAACCGGACATTAACAAATTCCCATCTGCCCATAACCGCGGGCACGGCTTTCAAAAGTTCAAATCCCTGCAGGGGTGTCCCAACTTAGCCCATGACAAGCTCTCACGATCAACGAAGGAATAGACCTCCTCCCAAGACATTCCGATTAGACTCGGTATCCCAGTTCTACAAGACATCCTCGACAATGGTAAAACAAGTCCAGCAAGACCACCCGCTGTGCCGACAAATCCCGATAGGAGTTGCACATATCTCGTTCTCAGGGCACACCGGATAAGCTAAGCGTACAGGAGCCGACGTAACCCAAGTTGCCAAAGGATGGCCCTGCACGCTGCTCTGGGTTGGACCAACACTCAGAGGAGCACTGGCCCGGGGGTTTAAATAAAGATGACCCTTGAGTCTGCAGAACCCAAGGGAAAGAAAAGGCTAGGTGGCAAATGGTAAAACCAATGTTGGGCCTTGCTGGAGGAGTTTTATTCAAGGCGAACTGTCAAGCGGTTCCCATTATAACCCAACCGCATAAGGAACGCAAAATCCAGGAACATAACACCGATATGACGAAAACTAGGGCGGCAAGAGTGGAACAAAACACCAGGCATAAGGCCGAGCCTTCCACCCTTTACCAAGTATATAGATGCATTAATTAAAATAAGAGATATTGTGATATCCCAACAAAATATCCATGTTCCAAACATGGAACAAGCTCCAATCTTCACCTGCAACTAACAACGCTATAAGAGGGGCTGAGCAAAGCGATAACATAGCCAAACAACGGTTTGCTAGGACAAGGTGGGTTAGAGGCTTGGCTCAACAATATAGGAGGCATGATAAGCAAGTGTAGGTATCGCGGCATAGGCATAGCAAAAGAGCAAGCAAATAGCAAGCAAAGATAGAAGTGATTTCGAGGGTAGGGTCATCTTGCCTAAAATCCCGCAAGGAAGAAGAACGAGCCCATGAAGAAGATAAACGGACATAGTCGGACGGTTCCTCACAAACGCGACGTTATCGGAACCAACCCGAAGAAGCAACACCAGAAAGAAGCAAACAACATGGTAAACAACCATCACATAAACATGGCATGATGCACAACCAAGAATGATGCATGTCCGGTTTAAATATGCATGGCATGGCAAAAAGCACAAACAACTCTACAAGTTAAGTGGAGCTCAATATGCAATGAGTTGCATATTGACGACACACCACATCAAATATTTAGTTCTCTCTTGGTTAGATACTCAACAATTTAAATGTTGGTTAAATGGCAAGAGGTGAAGCATAAGTAAACTAAACATTTAGGCAAGTTTAAATGAGGCCGGAAATAACAAACAACAAATCCGATAAATCCCCATATGCAATTATCAATTTGGTGCAACAACAATTTTTAAACATTTAAATGTTATTATCATGATGCGAATGACATGTGCAAGTTTATGCAATTTTTTATTAAAAGTTGACAAGAGCATTATGAAGCATTTGTCACCGTGGTGGAAAGGAAAGGGGTTCCACGGCAACGGTAACGAAAACGGTGCCACGGCAACATATCGGTTATCAGGTAGCCCACGGGGATACCAGTGCAAAAGGAAAAGTGACGGGAGCGTGCAAGAGATGGTGGGGTGATCCCGGTTACCGGGTTCCCATGGGTCGATGATGGTGACAAGGCAAAAGAGGGGCAACGTGCACGACAATTCGAGCACGGAGCAAACACGGGCATCTCTTACATCACACATGCATTCGTTCACGGGCGGTCATCTCGGGGTTATACCTTCGAAGCGTGCGATATCGGAACGGATCAAGTTCGTAGAGGGAAGTAGATGTTCTCGCAACGGCGGTAGTCGAACTTGACGATACCGTTACACGGGTCTTCGGCAACGGTAGTGGTACCCATTTTGTAGTCGTGCACATACCAACATCAATCTTGGAGGGACACCGACGGTGTGGTACTTGGTGAATCCGGGAGACGGTACTTGACGATCCAGTTATGTGTCTTGAAGGCGGTAGACGAAATGACGATCCAGGTACTTGGTGTGCCGCGAGCAACGTTGTGGTGCAAAGGTGCAGCGGTGGGCTCGAACACGAAAATGTTTCCGGGATGCGACATGGGAGATGGGACGCACGTAGCAGAGGCTAGCGGCAACGCAGGTCCACGACCCCCGACCAGAATGAGCAGGACAATGAGGAGGGCAGGACGCAGGCACACCACGGAGGCCGGTGGTGCCATGGCCGCGTGGGTCAGGCGAGCTCGCAGTCTCCAAGCGAAGGAGACGGACGACAGTGGCCTACTGGTGGCCGGCAGGACGGCTGGAGTCGAGGAAGAAGGAGGCCGAGGCGCGGGGTGCTCTGCGAGGAGAAGGAAGAGGAGAGGCGGCGCAGGAGGAACAGGGGCGCGCCGGGGAAAGGCTCAGTCGTCGCCGGCTGTGTTGGAGGGGATAGGGCGTGGGGCTCCTCCCTGGCTCGAGGTGGAAGGGAGGAAAAGGTAGACGAAAGGAGGAAGAGCGAGGGGGATCGGGACGAGCAGAGCGCTGGAGGGAGATGCGATGGGATCGGTTATGGGGCGCTGCCTCTTTCTCCTCTGGTGGCGCACAGGAGGGAGGAAGGAAACGAGAGGGAGGTGGCGGCGCGATGGGAGGAAGAGGGAGCCGAGTGAGGAAGAGATGGATCGGGGAAGGGAGATGGATCGGGCAAGGCCCACGAGTCTAGGGTTAGGAGGGGCTGGGCCAATGGGCCTAGCCTCGGTGCAGATGGGCCGCGGGGATAGTGAGCGAGCTGGGCAGGTTGCAGCTGGGCTGGGAGGCCCAGCCGGCTCTTCTCTCTCTCCCATCTCCTTCTCTTTACAAAAAACAAAGAAATAAGAGAAGGGAAAAGAGAGAAGAGAAGGTTAGAGGAAGAATTTGGGCACATGGATAATTTTCACTTACTCAGATAAATGTGCACGGTCCGGGAAAATAGAAAAGGTCAAGTTTGAAAGATTAAATTCAAATTCCTTTGAATTTAATTCAAAAGGTTTGAACTAGGACAGGTTTTAGGAGTGCCCAAAAATGTTGAGAAAAATAGGTGGAGCTCCGGAAAATGACGAAAGGACATGTGGCAAAGTTAGAGGCCAAGAGTTGAGAAGGAAAAAGGCATGGAACTTAGCTGTAAGTGTGTTATGGTGATTCCAAATTAATGGAATGGTTTTTATATAGCTCCCTAAATATTGGGAGGATATGTTATAAAGAGAAACACCATGTGAATTCCCTCGGTTTAAATGGATCAAAGATCCATGCCATTTATTTAGTTGAGTTAAGAAAAGAAAAGACATGATGCAATGCACATGATGCAATGATGAATGCAAAGAACCAAACAAATCACACGACGAAACCCGGAAAACCTGGAAGGCATCTGAAGCTCCGGGTCTTGGGGCGTCACAACACTCCACCACTACGAGAGGATCTCGTCCCGAGATCTAGAATGGCACCGGAGGGAAAACGGAAGAGAAAGAGAAGAGGTAAAACTAAGTTGCTTCTTGGACAAACGAGTGAAACCAAAGAACCTTGAAAAGGTTAAGCCATTTCGAGAAAAGAATAAAACGGAGATGAACAAAGTTGAAAACACTCCGTTAGAAAAGAGGAACAAGGAAGAAACAACTTCGAGCAGCGCTCCGGTTGAAAAATTATGCAAGACTTGATAAGATGAAAAGAACTTGAGCAGAGGGCACAACGCTCCGGTTAAATGGATAAGAAAGAAAAGATTATGATCTTCACAATTCGAGATGATGGCTGAAAAGAGCAACATCACAAAGCCTCCGGAAGAAATGAAAGAATGGAATGGAATGGACGGAGGGGAACAAGATCTTGAGAGAGCATGCTTACAACAAATGCTAGAACGGAGTTGTTGGATATCAACAACGAAAACAACAGGCTGCTTGTGGCCTTATGAAAACATCTCAAAACTAAAGGTGAAATTTTGCCACTAATGGAAATGATAGATTGGATTGATATCAAAAGGAGACGAGAACTTATATCACCGGGAGGATAAATGAAGAACTTGGGTCATTTATAAGCACCATAAATAGCAACAATCCTTAGGGAAAGCTTTAGGTGAAATATAACCCAAGATAATCCAACAAATAGGTTGATGGATTTAAAATACCTCATTCTTAAATAACGTGTGAATCATGAAACATGAACTCAAATTATCGAGAATGACATAATACCACCTCCAAAGATACGGTAGAAAGAAATTGCACTCCGGATTGCAAGATGAAGAATGCTTGAGCACCTCTAAAAAGAAACTTGATGAACACTTCGAGAAGGAATTAAATCCTTTATGAACCATCATGTAGAACCTCCATGAAGAACTCCGGTAACAAAAGAATGATCAAATGGAAGGAAAGAGAAGTTGAAAACACAGGTGAAGTCCTGCGATGATTTAGATGAATCTCTGTGGTGATATAATTGTGAGAGCTTGGAACTCTAGGAAAGAAAATAAAGCAAGTGAAACCGAGAATTTGATGAACCTCCAGAATAAGGAATTAATCACTTGGATGAAACAAGAATAAGAATTACATTATGCTTATCCTTCATCAATTAAATTGATGACAAGCAACGAATAGCATACAACTTATTCCGGTAGAAAGGATTAAGAGAGATATAAATCAAACTTGAGAAGGTCTTCAACGAACCACCGGTAGAATTGAAAATGAAAGAAGAGAAGATAAAGAAACACCGGGAAGAGTTTATAAAATGAACGAAGATGCTTGAGAGGATTTAGATACATGAGAACGAGGAGATCACGAGCCGAATAGAGATCACTTGAACGAAGCACCGGTAAGATTGGAGAATGAGAGCTGAAAGCTGAAATGATTAATTCTTCTGAAATGATGGGCTCCGGGGAAAAGAAAAGAGAAAACAACTCATGAAATGCTCTGGATGGATGAAAAGAATTCTCATAATCAAAACAATTATGAGAGGATGGCAACAAATTAGAACCATGGATCTTTGGAAGAACGAGTAAGGATTTAAGAGGAACTCATCTTTGGTCTTCAAATCCGAGAATGACGAGGACAACACCACCAAAATTGTTGAGATACTCTGGGATGACGAATAGAAAGGTTGATCCAACGATGAAAAGAATTTAACCGATCTTGGAGAAAGACATTTGACTGATGATAAATCATTCTTACGTCAAACTTCGAAAAGAATTTAGAATAGCTCCGAGAAAATAAGAAGAGTCAGGTAAGATCCTGGGAAAAGACCTATGGGTTAGGGCCCACTGAAAAGAAAATACCATTGAATGATTTGAAAGAGAGGTTGCACCGGTTGAATTAAATGACTTGAATGAGATAACAACCTCGAAAGATCTTGAACGAATGCAGAGTGGAAAACATGAATCTTCGAGATATCTTGAGCACTCCGGGACAATAGGATACCGAGAGGTGAATGATTAAGAATTGCACCGGCATGAGAAAACATTGAAACGAGGAAAGGATATGATCAACAAGCTTGACTTGAAACCACCGGAGAAGAAAAGAATGAAGAATGACGAACTAGAAGCTCCATTATAATCTTCGTGAGAACCCCCGGGTAAGAACATTGACGAAAAAGAATGGAGAGACTTCCATCAATAAAATGACACATGATTGAGAAATCCGAGTCCTTGAAGAAACATGGTGGGTGGGCGGGAAAACAAAGGCAAGCTTGTAGACGGATGAAACAAACACCGTTCAGAAGAAACTGATACTTGATCTTGCAGATGTTGAAATGATTGGATCCACTTGAAAAGAAAACACACCGGTTGAAAAGAATTAACATGACAATCTCGATTATCGAGAAGGATTAGTATTCACATCGGAGTATGAGAACAACATTTGGGGAAGGTATGGAATCAACATTTGACTTCGAAGCAACTCGAATACCACAACTCAAAACAAAACAAAGGATTGGCTTGCAGAATAAGTCGGAACAAACATATGATAGAGATTTCGTCCGAAGTTTTTGTGGTGGGGCCTACACGGGCTCGATCGTACAACACCATCATGTACAAGGCAGTGCACATGACATGCGAAGCATCCCCGAGTCGGCATAGCCAAGGACTCTTTAAGACACAACGAGACCACTGTAAAACCGACCGTGAATAGGCGGACCACTAGACGTCGAACCCCAATTTCATATCGTACATCTGTCGGAAAGATACCCTAAGAGCTACTTGAATTCCCACCTATGAAACTCCCGAACCTTTCCGGTTATGCAATTAGGTGTTGGGGATACAGGGGAAGCATAATATCTCACCCAAAACTAGCAAATCCTACATCCAGCTGTATCCATCCTTCAACACATAACCAAGAAACCTTCGGAAATCGTCTACCTCAACCTTCGAAAAGCATCCGTTACACAAGTTATGGCAATACTCCCGAACTCCCACCCCAGTACTGGGTGGCGTCGAGGTTATCTCACCAACAACTGCATAAAAGAGATTTTCGATGTCGGCCGAACTAAACTCAGGTATTCCAGAACTGCAACGATAAAATTGTGACGACAACACCTCGGAGCTCAACTCCCCGGGACACTTCCACAAAACCCCTGACAGGAGGCACCAAGATAATGTTCTCGTCACAAAACCATCGAAACGATTCCAAGATACCCGCGTGATCGTAAAAAAAAATTAGTGAAATTTGAGAAGAGAAGAGTCAAAACTCTACGTCAGGATGCCTTACCAGAGCGATGAGGAGACTAGGAAGTAAAAAGAATTCCTAAACTCTCCGATATATAATTCCTAAATGACTCAAAACATTTTTCTAGACACAACTCGGCTGCTAAAAAATGATCAAACAGTGGGGGCTCCTAAGGTCGGGGAAGGCTATGATTACCAACTTGTAACGCCCTCGATGCGGCTATATCTCCCACGTGTCGAAGCACGACTTAGAGGCATAACCACATTGAAAGCAATGTCGCAAGTGAGGTAATCTTCACACAACCCATGTAATACATAAGGGAAAAAGATACATAGTTGGCTTACAATCGCCACTTCACACAATTACATGAATAAAGCATTACATCAACCAGATACAATCAAGGTCCGACTAGGGAACCAAAATAAAAGAAGAACCCCAAATGCAACAAAGTCCCCGATCAACCCCAACCGGGCTCCACTACTGATCAACTAGAACAAAACAACACAAAGGACAAGATCTTCATCGAGCTCCTCCTGAGCTTGGTTGCGTCATCTGCAAGGAACATCGGCACCTGCAAACTGGTTTTGGAAATATTTGTGAGTCACGAGGACTCAGCAATCTCGCACCCTCGCGATCAAGACTATTTAAGCTTATAGGAAGGGTAAAAGGTATGAGGTGGAGCTGCAGCAAGCGACTAGCATATATGGTGGCTAAAACATACGCAGATGAGAGCGAGAAGAGAAGGCAAAGCACGATCGTGAAACTATGATCAAGGAGTGATCCTAGAACAACCTACGTCAAGCATAACTCCAACACCGTGTTCACTTCCCGGACTCCGCCGGAAAGAGACCATCACGGTTACACACGCGGTTGATGCATTTCAATTAAGGTCAACTTCAGGTTTTCTACAACCGGACATTAACAAATTCCCATCTGCCCATAACCGCGGGCACGGCTTTCGAAAGTTCAAATCCCTGCAGGGGTGTCCCAACTTAGCCCATGACAAGCTCTCACAGTCAACGAAGGAATAGACCTCCTCCCGAGACATTCCGATCAGACTCGGTATCCCGGTTCTACAAGACATCCTCGACAATGGTAAAACAAGTCCAGCAAGACCACCCGCCATGCCGACAAATCCCGATAGGAGCTGCACATATCTCGTTCTCAGGGCACACCGGATAAGCTAAGCGTACAGGAGCCGACGTAACCCAAGTTGCCAAGGGATGGCCCTGCACGGTGCTCTGGGTTGGACCAACACTCAGAGGAGCACTGGCCCGGGGGTTTAAATAAAGATGACCCTTGAGTCTGCAGAACCCAAGGGAAAGAAAAGGCTAGGTGGCAAATGGTAAAACCAATGTTGGGCCTTGCTGGAGGAGTTTTATTCAAGGCGAACTGTCAAGCGGTTCCCATTATAACCCAACCGCATAAGGAACGCAAAATCCGGGAACATAACACCGATATGACGGAAACTAGGGCGGCAAGAGTGGAACAAAACACCAGGCATAAGGCCGAGCCTTCCACCCTTTACCAAGTATATAGATGCATTAATTAAAATAAGAGATATTGTGATATCCCAACAAAATATCCATGTTCCAAACATGGAACAAGCTCCAATCTTCACCTGCAACTAACAACGCTATAAGAGGGGCTGAGCAAAGCGGTAACATAGCCAAACAACGGTTTGCTAGGACAAGGTGGGTTAGAGGCTTGCCTCAACAATATAGGAGGCATGATAAGCAAGTGTAGGTATCGCGGCATAGGCATAGCAAAAGAGCGAGCAACTAGCAAGCAAAGATAGAAGTGATTTCGAGGGTAGGGTCATCTTGCCTGAAATCCCGCAAGGAAGAAGAACGAGTCCATGAAGAAGATAAACGGACATAGTCAGACGGTTCCTCACAAACGCGACGTTATCGGAACCAACCCGAAGAAGCAACACAGGAAAGAAGCAAACAACATGGTAAACAACCATCACATAAACATGGCATGATGCACAACCAAGAATGATGCATGTCCGGTTTAAATATGCATGGCATGGCAAAAAGCACAAACAACTCTACAAGTTAAGTGGAGCTCAATATGCAACGAGTTGCATATTGACGACACACCACATCAAATATTTAGTTCTCTCTCGGTTAGATACTCAACAATTTAAATGTTGGTTAACATGGCAAGAGGTGAAGCATAAGTAAACTAAACATTTAGGCAAGTTTAAGTGAGGCCGGAAATAACAAACAACAAATCCGGTAAATCCCCATATGCAATTATCAATTTGGTGCAACAACAATTTTTAAACATTTAAATGTTATTATCATGATGCGAATGACATGTGCAAGTTTATGCAATTTTTTATTAAAAGTTGACAAGAGCATTATGAAGCATTTGTCACCGTGGTGGAAAGGAAAGGGGTGCCACGGCAACGGTAACGAAAACGGTGCCACGGCAACATATCGGTTATCAGGTAGCCCACGGGGATACTGGTGCAAAAGGAAAAGTGACGGGAGCGTGCAAGAGATGGTGGTGTGATCCCGGTTACCGGGTTCCCACAGGTCGATGACGGTGACAAGGCAAAAGAGGGGCAACGTGCACCGACAATTCGAGCACGGAGCAAACACGGGCATCTCTTACATCACACATGCATTCGTTCATGGGCGGTCATCTCGGGGTTATACCTTCGAAGCGTGCGATATCGGAACGGATCAAGTTCGTAGAGGGAAGTAGACGTTCTCGCAACGGCGGTAGTCGAACTTGACGATACCGTTACACGGGTCTTCGGCAACGGTAGTGGTACCCATTTTGTAGTCGTGCACATACCAACATCAATCTTGGAGGGACACCGACGGTGTGGTACTTGGCGAATCCGGGAGACGGTACTTGACGATCCAGGTATGTGTCTTGATGGGCTCGACGATTCCAAGTGACATCGGCAAACATCCACGGTAATCGTCCTCTTGAAGGCGGTAGACGAAATGACGATCCAGGTACTTGGTGTGCCGCGAGCAACGTTGTGGTGCAAAGGTGCAGCGGTGGGCTCGAACACCAAAATGTTTCCGGGATGCGACATGGGAGATGGGACGCACGCAGCAGAGGCTAGCGGCAACGCAGGTCCACGGCACCCGACCAGAATGAGCAGGACAATGAGGAGGGCAGGACGCAGGCACACCACGGAGGCCGGTGGTGCCATGGCCGCGTGGGTCAGGTGAGCTCGCAGTCTCCAGGCGGAGGAGACGGACGACAGCGGCCTACTGGTCGCCGGCAGGGCGGCTGGAGTCGAGGAAGAAGGAGGCCGAGGCGCGGGGTGCTCTGCGAGGAGAAGGAAGAGGAGAGGCCGCGCAGGGGGAACAGGGGCGCGCTGGGGAAAGGCTCAGTCATCGCCGGCTGTGTGGGAGGGGATAGGGCGCGGGGCTCCTCCCCTGGCTCGAGGTGGAAGGGAGGAAAAGGGA
The DNA here is from genome assembly GCF_003073215.2 of Triticum urartu. NCBI lineage: Eukaryota > Viridiplantae > Streptophyta > Magnoliopsida > Poales > Poaceae > Triticum > Triticum urartu. The sequence goes on from NC_053027.1 coordinate 219,397,255, forward strand.
GACGAAGGGAGGAAGAGCGAGGGGGGATCGGGACGAGCAGAGCGCTGGAGGGAGATGCAATGGGATCGGCTATGGGGCGTTGCCTCTTTCTCCTCTGGTGGCGCACGGGAGGGAGGAAGGAAACGAGAGGGAGGCGGCGGCGCTACGGGAGGAAGAGGGAGCCGAGTGAGGAAGAGATGGATCGGGGAAGGGAGATGGATCGGGCAAGGCCCACGAGTCTAGGGTTAGGAGGGGCTGGGCCAATGGGCCTAGCCTCGGTGCAGATGGGCCGCGGGGATAGTGAGCGAGCTGGGCAGGTTGCAGCTGGGCTGGGAGGCCCAGCCGGCTCTTCTCTCTCTCCCATCTCCTTCTCTTTACAAAAAACAAAGAAATAAGAGAAGGGAAAAGAGAGAAGAGAAGGTTAGAGGAAGAATTTGGGCACGGGGATAATTTTCACTTACTCAGAAAAATGTGCACGGTCCGGGAAAATAGAAAAGGTCAAGTTTGAAAGATTAAATTCAAATTCCTTTGAATTTAATTCAAAAGGTTTGAACTAGGACAGGTTTTAGGAGTGCCCAAAAATGTTGAGAAAAATAGGTGGAGCTCCGGAAAATGACGAAAGGACATGTGGCAAAGTTAGAGGCCAAGAGTTGAGAAGGAAAAAGGCATGGAACTTAGCTGTAAGTGTGTTATGGTGATTCCAAATTAATGGAATGGTTTTTATATAGCCCCCTAAATATTGGGTGGATATGTTATAAAGAGAAACACCATGTGAATTCCCTCGGTTTAAATGGATCAAAGATCCATGCCATTTATTTAGTTGAGTTAAGAAAAGAAAAGACATGATGCAATGCACATGATGCAATGATGAATGCAAAGAACCAAACAAATCACACGATGAAACCCGGAAAACCTGGAAGGCATCTGAAGCTCCGGGTCTTGGGGCGTCACAAGGAGGCTGGGGGCAGCGTGAGGGGGAGCAGCAGCGACATGAGAGGATGAGGGAGGCGGCGCGAGGGGGAGCAGCAGCGACGGGAGAGGATGAGGGAGGCGGCGACTGCAATAGAGAAGGGAGGGGACGGAGGCTAGGGTTCTCACCCAATCGGCGCCTTCCTCGCCTCATCCGACCATGGGCCAACCAGTGCCCAACACGCACGAATATGCAGGACATGAAAAGGCGAGAATGCCCTCGACAGGGTGCGCGATTTACGGCGGTGGCATGAGATATTTCAAGTGAAGAGCAGACTGTTCATTGTGACAGTGTCGCTGGCTCGATCCGACGGCCAGGTCGTCCAAAGGCTTGATCCGACGACCCAGATCCGATCAAGCAAGCGGATCCAATGGCCGGGAATCCAAATTGCTGAGGAGGCTGGAGGTTCCCAGTCATTCTTATTTCTTGACAAGATCGGAATTGTGCCTTGGCGCGAGGGTGCCGGTCCCAACTGTTGGGGAACGCAGTAATTTCAAAAAAAATCCTACGCACACACAAGATCATGGTGATGCATAGCAACGAGAGGGGAAGAGTGTTGTCCACGTACCCTCGTTGACCGTAAGCGGAAGCGTTATGACAACGCGGTTGATGTAGTCATACGTCTTCATGATCGACCGATCCTAGTGCCAAACGTACATCACCTCCGTGATCTGCACACGTTCAGCTCGGTAACGTCCCGCGAACTCATGATCTAGTAGAGCTTCATGGGAGAGTTTCGTCAGCACGACGGCATGATGATGGTGATGATGTTGCTACCAGAACAGGGCTTCGCCTAAGCACTGCTACGATATAACTGAGGTGGATTATGGTGGAGGGGGGCACCGCACACGACTAAAAGACCAACTAATCAACTTGTGTGTCTTAGGGTGCCCCCTCCCCACGTATATAAAGGAGGGAGGGGAATCCAGCCGGCCTCTCTAGGCGCGCCAAGGGGGAAGGAATCCTCCTCCTAGTAGGAGTAGGATTCCTCCTTTCCTAGTCCTACTAGGAGAGGAAAGGAAGGAGAAGGGGAGGAGAAGGAAAGAGGGGGCGCAGCCCCTCCCCTAGTCCATTTCGGACTAGTCCCATGGGGGGGGCGCGGCCAGCCCTCGTGGCCTCTCCTCTTTTTCCCTTAAAGCCCACTAAGGCCCATATGTACTCCCGTATTCCCGTAACTCCCCCGGTACTCCGAAAAATACCCGGATCATTCGGAACCTTTCTGATGTCCGAATATAGCCTTCCAATATATCGACCTTTACGGCTCGATCATTTCAAGACTCCTCGTCATGTCTGTGATCTCATCCGGGACTCCGAACTACCTTCAGTACATCAAATCACATAAACTCATAATACCAATCGTCACCGAACGTTAAGCGTGCGGACCCTACGGGTTCGAGAACTATGTAGACATGACCGAGACATGTCTCCGGTCAATAACCAATAGCGGAACCTCGATGCTCATATTGGCTCCTACATATTCTACGAAGATCTTTATCGGTCAAACCACATAACGGTATACGTTGTTCCTTTTGTCATCGGTATGTTACTTGCCCGAGATTCGGTCGTCGGTATCTCAATACCTAGTTCAATCTCGTTAACGACAAGTCTCTTTACTCCTTCCGTAATGCTACATCCCGTAACTAACTCATTAGATACATTGCTTGCAAGGCTTATAGTGATGTACATTATTACCAAGAGGGCCTAGAGATACCTCTCCAACAATCGGAGTGACAAATCCTAATCTCGATCTATGCCAAATCAACAAGTACCATCGGAGACACCTGTAGAGCACCTTTATAATCACCCAGTTACGTTGTGACGTTTGGTAGCACACAAAGTGTTCCTTCGGTATTCAGGAGTTGCATAATCTCATAGCCAGAGGAACATGTATAAGTCATGAAGAACGCAGTAGCAACAAACTAAACGATCATTGTGCTAAGGTAATGGAATGGGTCAAGTCAATCACATCATTCTCTAATGATGTGATCCCGTTAATCAAATGACAATTCATGTCTATGGCTAGAAAACTTAACCATCTTTGATTCAACGAGCTAGTCAAGTAGAGGCATACTAGTGACACTCTGTTTGTCTATGTATTCACACATGTACTAAGTTTCCGGTTAATACAATTCTAGCATGAATAATAAATATTTATCATGATATAAGGAAATAAATAATAATTTTATTATTGCCTCTAGGGCATATTTCCTTCAGTCTCCCACTTGCACTAGAGTCAATAATCTAGTTCACATCTTTATGTGATTATTTCACATCTCCATGTGACTAATACTCAAAGGGTTTACTAGAGTCAATAATCTAGTTCGCATCGCTATGTGATTAACACCCAAAGAGTGATCATGTTTTTCTTGTGAGATAAGTTTAGTCTATGGGTCTGCAACATTCAGATCCGTATGTATTTCACAAATTTCTATGTCTACAATGCTCTGCATGGAGCTACTCTAGCTAATTGCTCCCACTTTCAATATGTATCCAGATCGAGACTTAGAGTCATCTAGATCGATGCCAAAGCTTGCATCGACGTAATTCTTTACAATGAGCTATTCGAAACCTCCATAACTGAGAAACATTTCCTTATTCCAATAAGGATATTTTGACCGCTGTCCAGTGATCCACTCCTGGATCACTATTGTACCCTCTTGCCAAACTTATGGTGAGGTACACAATAGGTCTGGTACACAGCATCGCATACTTTATAGAACCTGTGACTGAGGCATAGGGAATGACCTTTCATTCTCGTTCTATTTTCTGCCATGGCCGGGTTTTGAGTCTTTACTCAACTTCACACCTTGCAACATAGGCAAGAACTCCTTCTTTGACTGTTCCATTTTGAACTACTTCAAAATCTTGTCAAGGCATGTACTCATTGAAAATATATCAAGCGTCTTGATCTATCTCTATAGATCTTGATGCTCAATATGTAAGTAGCTTCACCGAGGTCTTTCTTCAATAAACTCCTTCCAAACACTCCTTTATGCTTTCCAGAAAATTCTACATTATTTCCGATCAACAATATGTCATTCACATATACTTATCAGAAATGATGTAGTGCTCCCACTCACTTTCTTGTAAATACAGGCTTCACCACAAGTCTGTATAAAACCATATGCTTTGATCACTTTATCAAAGCATATATTCCAACTCTGAGATGCTTGCACTAGTCCATAGATGGATCGCTGGAGCTTGCTCACTTTGTTAGCACCTTTAGGATCGACAAAACCTTCTGGTTGCATCATATACAACTCTTCTTTAAGAAATCCATTAAGGAATACAGTTTTGACATCCATTTGCCAGATTTCATAAAATGTGGCAACTGCTAACATGATTCAGACAGACTTTTAAGCATCGATATGAGTGAGAAAATCTCATCGTAGTCAACACCTTGAACTTGTCGAAAACATTTTGCGACAATTCGAGCTTTGTAGATCAGCGTCCGTCTTCCTCTTGAAGATCCATTTATTCTTAATGACTCACCGATCATCGGGCAAGTTTAACCAAAGTCCATACTTTGTTCTCATACATGGATCCCATCTCAGATTTCGTGAACTCAAGCCATTTTGCGGAATCTGGGCTCATCATCACTTCCTCATAGTTCATAGGTTCGTCATGGTCAAGTAACATGACCTCCAGAATAGGATTACCGTACCACTCTGGTGCGGATCTCACTTTGGTTGACCTACGAGGTTTGGTAGTAACTTGATCTCAAGTTACATGATCATCATCATTAGCTTCCTCACTAATTGGTGTAGGAGTCACAGGAATAGATTTATGTGATGAACTACTTTCCAAAAGGGAGCAGGTACAGTTACCTCATCAAGTTCTACTTTCCTCCCACTCACTTCTTTTGAGAGAAACTCCTTCTCTAGAAAGGATCCATTCTTAGCAACGAATGTCCTACCTTTGGATCTGTGATAGAAGGTGTACCCAACTGTCTCCTTTGGGTATCCTATGAAGACACATTTCTTCGATTTGGGTTTGAGCTTATCAGGATGAAACTTTTTCACATAAGCATCGCTACCCCAAACTTTAAGAAATGACAACTTTGGTTTCTTGCCAAACCACAGTTCATATGGTGTCATTTCAATGGATTTAGATGGTGCCCTATTTAATGTGAATGCAGCTGTCTCTAATGCATGTCCCCAAAACGATAGTGGTAAATCGATAAGAGACATCATAGATTGCACCATATCTAATATAGTACGGTTACGATGTTCGGACACACCATTACGATGTGGTGTTCCAAGTGGCGTGAGTTGCGAAACTATTCCACATTGTTTCAAATGAAGACCAAACTCATAACTCAAATATTCTCCTCCATGATCAGATCGTAGAAACTTTATTTTTTTTTGTTACGATGATTTTCCACTTCACTCTGAAATTATTTGAACTTTTCAAATGTTTCGGATTTATGTTTCATCAAGAAGATATACCCATATCTTACTCAAATCATCTGTGAAGGTCAGAAAATAACGATACCTGCCGTGAGCCTCAACACTCATCGAACTGCATACATCAGTATGTATTATCTCCAACAAGTATGTTGCTCGCTCCATTGTTCCGGAGAACAGAGTCTTAGTCATGTTGCCCGTGAGGCATGGTTCGCAAGCATCAACTGATTCATAATCAAGTGATTCCAAAAGCCCATCATCATGGATTTTCTTCATGCGCTTTACACCAATATGACCTAAATGGCAGTGCCACAAATAAGTTGCACTATCATTACTAACTTTGCATCTTTTGGCTTCAATATTATGAATATGTGTATCACTATGATCGAGATTCAATAAACCATTCACCTTGGGTGTATGACCATTGAAGGTTTTATTCATGTAAACAGAACAACAATTATTCTCTGACTTTAAATGAATAACCGTATTGCAATAAACATGATCAAATCATATTCATGCTTAACGCAAACACCAAATAACATTTATTTAGGTTCAACACTAATCCCGAAAGTATAGGGAGTGTGCGATGATGATCATATCAATCTTGGAACCACTTCCAACACACATCGTCACTTCACCCTTAACTAGTCTATATTCATTCTGCGTTGTGGTTTTTGATGCGTAGGTAAGAACGGTTCTTGCTCAGCCCATAGCAGCCACGTAAAACTTGCAACAACAAAGTAGAGGACGTCTAACTTGTTTTTGCAGGGCATGTTGTGATGTGATATGGTCAAGACGTGATGATATAAATTGTTGTATGAGATGATCATGTTTTGTTAAAGTTATCGGCAACTGGCAGGAGCCTTATGGTTGTCTTTTTATTGCATAAGATGCAAGCGCCATATAATTGCTTTACTTTATCTCTATGCGATAGCAATAGTTGCAAAAGCAATAGTTGGTGAGACGACCATGTGATGCCACATTGGTAGAGATCAAGATGATGGAGATCATGGTGTCATGCCGGTGATGATAGAGATCATGACGGTGTTTTGGAGATGGAGATCAAAGGCACAAGATGATGATGGCCATATCATGTCACATATTTTGATTGCATGTGATGTTTATCCTTTATGTATCTTATTTTGCTTAGTTCGGCGGTAGCATTATAAGATGATCTCTCACTAAATTTCAAGGTATAAGTGTTCTCCCTGAGTATGCACTGTTGCGATAGTTCGTCGTGCCGAGAAACCACGTGATGATCGGGTGTGATAATCTCTACGTTCGCATACAACGGGTGCAAGCCAGTTTTGCACATGCAGAATACTCGGGTTAAACTTGACGAGCCTAGCATATGCAAATATGGCCTTGGAACACTGGAGACCGAAAGGTCGAGCGTGAATCGTATAGTAGATACGATCAACATAGTGATGTTCACCATTGAAAACTACTCCATCTCACGTGATGATCAGACATGGTTTAGTTGATTTGGAACACGTGATCATTTAGATGACTAGAGGGATGTCTATCTAAGTGGGAGTTCTTAAGTAATATGATTAATTGAACTTTAATTTATCATGAACTTAGTCCTGATAGTATTTGCATAACTATGTTGTAGATCAATAGCTCGCGATGTAGCTCCCCATTTATTTTTGATACGTTCCTAGATAAAAACTATGTTGAAAGATGATAGTAGCAATGATGCGGACTAGGTCCGTGATCTGAGGATTATCCTCATTGCTGCACAGAAGAATTATGTCCTTGATGCACCGCTAGATGACAGACCTATTGCAGGAGCAGATGCAGACGTTATGAACATTTGGCAAGCTCGATATGATGACTACTTGATAGTTTAGTGCACCATGCTTTACAGCTTAGAATCGGGGCTTCAAAGACGTTTTGAACGCCACGGAGCATATGAGATGTTCCAAGAGTTGAAATTAGTATTTCAGACTCATGCCCATGTCGAAAGGTATGAGACCTTTGAAAAGCACTTTGCCTAGAAGATGGAGGAGAATAGCTTAGCTAGTGAGCATGTGCTCAGAATGTCTGAGTACTACAATCACTTGAATCAAGTTGGAGTTAATCTTCCAGATAAGATAGTGATTGACAGAGTTCTCTAGTCACTATCACCAAGTTACTAGAACTTTGTGATGAACTATAATATGCAAGGGATAACGGAAACGATTCCCAAGCTCTTTGTGATGCTGAAATCGACGAAGGTAGAAATCAAGAAAAGCATCAAGTGTTGATGGTTGACAAGACCACTAGTTTCAAGAAAAGGGCAAAGGCAAAGGGGAACTTCAAAAATAACGGCAAGCAAGTTGCTGCTCAAGTGAAGAAGCCCAAGTCTAGACCTAAGCCTGAGACTAAGTGCTTCTACTGCAAATGGACTGGTCACTAGAAGCAAAACAGCCCCAAGTATTTGGCGAATAAGAAGGGTGGCAAAGTGAACAAAGGTATATTTGATATACATGTTATTGATGTGTACTTTACTAGTGTTTATAGCAACCCCTCAGTATTTGATACTAGTTCAGTTGCTAAGATTAGTAACTCGAAACAGGACTGTTAGACGTGACTTTAACAAAACATGATCATCTCATACAACAATTTATATCATCACGTCTTGACCATATCACATCACAACATGCCCTGCAAAAACAAGTTAGACGTCCTCTACTTTGTTGTTGCAAGTTTTACGTGGCTGCTATGGGCTGAGCAAGAACCGTTCTTACCTACGCATCAAAAACCACAACACGGTATAGTGATTGCTTTTTGATCTTCAGAAAGAACCATGTTCATTGAATCTGATTCAACTAAAGTTGGAGAAACTGACACCCACCAGCCACCTGTGTGCGAAGCACGTCGGTAGAACCAGTCTCGTGTAAGCGTACGCGTAATGTCGGTCTGGGCCACTTCATCCAACAATACCGCCGAATCAAGAAACAACTAGTGATGGCAAGCAATATGTATATACCCACGCCCACAACTCCTTTGTGTTCTACTCGTCCATATAACATCTACGCATAGACCTGGCTCAGATGCCACTATTGGGGAACGCAGTAATTTCAAAAAAATTCCTACGCACACGCAACATCATGGTGATGCATAGCAACGAGAGGGGAAGAGTGTTGTCCACGTATCTGATAGAGGCAAAGGTGTCCCGATGTTTCGATGAGATGGTGGCTATCGTTTTCTGTGGGAGTCGACCTTGACGATCCGACTACGAACGTGCGAGACGTCGCGCCTTAGCAATCGCTAAACCAACTTCCGAGGGGTTATTGACCACGCCGGAGCACGATCAACCTGACCACGAGGGCCTGTTTCCTGCGAGCAAACGAAGAACAAGCAAGAAGCTGAGATTGCAATCTGGATATTGCGAATATAAGATGAAAGCTTTATTGATCAAGGTGGGGTTCTGTGACGTCTTGGTCTGGTCGTTGGACACAAACGAAGTACGCGAAGTTGCAGCTATGGCGAACTTTTAATCTAAACAAAACCCAAGTCTAAACGACGCCCTAAGGGCTGTATATATGGAGGAAGAGAGGGGAATTTCGTGGCCCTTGAGGGTGGGGTCCGAAACCAACCCTAACTCTTGTTTCCCCACACATACGGACTCTAAAAATAGGCCTATACTTAAGTATTTCGAAATTACATGGGCCTGGCCCATTAATAAGGTGACGCAGCACCTAGAATAGCCTATGGACGAATATTATGAAGTGGCATCTTGTATATTTCGTCCAAGGCTTCATGCACTCCTTATGGCGGCTTCAAAGTCCTAAAATCATCACTTGTAACTCCGTTCTTGATCCCCTTGCGCATGCCATCAACTCCATTCGTGTTCTTGCTCCAATGTTCATCCTTCTCCAAGCTAGGACCTTCATTTGTAAGCAAAACAAATGTATCCAATTTAGGCAGCATCATAATCTCATGAACATTAGAATCATTACCAAGAAACGAAAGTACCTGGTAATTTAATTGGCGTGCGCGAGCTCTAGTAATTGGTCCAGTATATGTAACAGTAGGGGCTGTGGGTGTAACAATGGTATTGATGTCCTCATCATCCTCCCCTTCTTGAAATGAAGTCGTCCTCGACGGAAGCTCATCTTCCTCACCCAAATAAGGCTTCAAATCTGCAATGTTAAAAGTGGGACTAACCCCAAAATCTGCAGGTAGCTCAAGTTTATATGCATTATCATTTATTTTCTCTAAAACCTTAAAAGGACCATCAGCACGTGGCATTAGCTTTGATTTGCGCAGATTAGGAAATCTATCTTTACGCAAATGTAACCAAACAAGATCTCCAGGTGCAAACACAACATGTTTTCTACCCTTATCTCCAGCAAGTTTATATTTAGCATTCATACGCTCAATGTTTTCCTTAGTTAACTCATGCATTTTTAAAATCAATTCAGAACGTTCTTTAGCATCAAAATTAACCTTCTCCGAAGATGGAAGAGGCAACAAATCAATAGGTGCACGAGGTAGGAAACCATACACAATTTCAAAAGGGCACATCTTAGTAGTAGAATGCAATGAACGATTATAAGCAAATTCAATATGAGGCAAGCATTCTTCCCACATTTTCTTGTTATTCTTCAAAACAGCCCTAAGCATAGTAGACAATGTTCTATTGACTACTTCAGTTTGTCCATCAGTTTGGGGGTGACAAGTAGTACTAAAAAGCAGCTTAGTCCCCAACTTAGCCCATAAACATCTCCAAAAGTGGCTAAGAAATTTAGTATCACGATCTGAAACAATAGTATTTGGCACACCATGTAAGCGAATAATTTCACGAAAGAACAAATCAGCAACATTAACAGCATCATCGCTTTTATGACATGGTATAAAGTGTGCCATTTTCGAGAACCTATCCACGACAACAAATATGCTATCCCTCCCCTTCTTTGTTCGAGGTAAACCTAAAACAAAGTCCATAGATATATCCTCCCAAGGAACACTAGGTACAGGCAAAGGCATATATAAACCATGAGGATTGAGTCGTGACTTAGCTCTTTGACAGGTAGTGCAGCGAGCAACAAAACGCTCAACATCCCGTCTCATCTTTGGCCAAAAGAAATGTGTAGCAAGTATATCCTCCGTCTTCTTGACGCCAAAGTGTCCCATTAATCCTCCTCCATGCGCCTCCTGCAATAACAAAAGACGAACGGAGCTAGCTGGAATGCATAGCTTGTTAGCACGAAACACAAATCCATCGTTAAGAACGAACTTGTTCCAAGTTCTCCCTTCCTTACAATTCTGCAATACATCTTTAAATTCAGCATCATTAACATATTGATCCTTGATGGTCTCCAAACCAAATATTTTAAAGTCAAGTTGTGAAAGCATAGTATAACGACGAGACAAGGCATCAGCAATAACATTTTCTTTACCCTTCTTGTGTTTAATGACATAAGGGAAAGTCTCAATGAATTCAACCCATTTAGCATGTCTACGGTTCAGTTTTGCTTGACTTTTAATGTGTTTCAAAGATTCATGATCAGAATGTATAACAAATTCCTTGGGCCATAAATAATGTTGCCATGTTTCTAAGGTCCGAACAAGAGCATATAATTCTTTATCATAAGTAGAATAGTTCAGACTAGGCCCACTCAATTTTTCAGAAAAGTATGCAACAGGTTTTCCATCTTGTAATAACACACCTCCTAATCCAATTCCACTAGCATCACATTCAAGCTCAAAAGTCTTATTGAAATTAGGAAGTTGGAGTAAAGGAGCATGTGTCAACTTATCTTTCAATACCGTGAAGGCTTCTTCCTGTGCGGTACCCCAAACAAAAGGTACATCCTTCTTTGTAAGCTCGTTGAGAGGTGCAGCAATGGTGCTGAAATCTCTCACAAAACGCCTATAGAAACCAGCGAGGCCAAGGAAACTCCTCACTTGTGTGACCGTTTTGGGCTGCGGCCAACTCTCAATAGCTTCAATCTTGGCTTTATCAACTTCAATTCCCTGTGGAGTAACAACATAGCCAAGAAAAGATACTCGGTCGGTGCAAAAGGTGCACTTTCCAAGGTTACCAAACAAACGTGCATCACGTAGAGCAATAAAAACAGCACGTAAATGTTCCAAATGTTCCTCCAAAGATTTGCTATAAATCAATATGTCATCAAAGTAAACTACCACAAATCGTCCAATGAAGGCACGTAAAACTTCGTTCATTAACCTCATGAAAGTACTAGGTGCATTAGTTAACCCAAAAGGCATGACTAACCACTCATATAATCCAAACTTAGTTTTAAATGCTGTTTTCCATTCATCTCCCAATTTCATACGAATTTGATGGTAACCACTACGCAAATCAACTTTGGAGAATATTGTAGAGCCACTCAATTCATCAAGCATATCATCTAGCCTAGGAATAGGATGACGATAACGAATAGTAATATTATTAATGCCTCTACAATCAACGCACATACGCGATGTACCATCCTTTTTCGGCACTAAAATGATAGGAACAGCACAAGGACTAAGGGATTCGCGTATATAACCTTTGTCGAGCAGTTCTTGTACTTGACGCATAATCTCCTTCGTCTCCTCTGGATTGGTACGGTATGGTGCACGGTTGGGTAATGATGCACCGGGAATTAAGTCAATTTGATGCTCAATCCCGCGAATAGGTGGTAATCCCGGTGGCACGTCTTGTGGAAAGACGTCGGCGAACTCCTGCAAAATGTTAGTGACAGCAGGAGGCAAAGAGGAAGGCGCGTCCTCGAATGAAAATAATGCCTCTTTACACACAAAAGCATAGCAAACAGATTTGCTAAAATCTAGATCATCAATATCGGATTTGGTGGCAAGTAAACATGCACTTTTCAATTTAATTTCAGAAGCAACACTAGATTGTTTATTATTATTAGGCTGCATTTGTTGCTCAAATTCTTTTGCCACAATCTGATTTTCACTCTTAGTTTTCTCCTGTTTTGCTTTATTAGCTCTATTAATATCATCTTTCAAAATGGAATCAGGAGTCATAGGAAGCAAAGTAATATTTTTATCCTTATGAACAAGAGTATACTGATTGTTTCTACCATGGTGAATAGAATTTTTATCAAATTGCCATGGTCTACCAAGTAATAAGGAACATGCTTGCATAGGTACCACATCACAATCAACATAATCAGCATATGTAGAGATACTAAAATGCACACGAACAGTACGTGTTACCTTAACCTTGCCGCTGTTGTTGAACCATTGGATGTAGTAAGGATGTGGATGTGGTCTTGTGGTGAGAGATAGCTTCTCCACCATCTCGATGCTAGCCAAGTTGTTGCAACTCCCTCCATCTATGATCACGCGAACAGAACGTTCCTTCACAACTCCCTTTGTATGGAACAAATTATGCCTCTGATTTTGCTCAGCTTGTGTAACCTGCACACTCAAAACACGTTGAGCAACTAAACATTCATACCTGTCAGCATCTTCAGGAGCCATGTATTGCGTCTCATGATCAGAATCGTCTCCACCGTGTTCGTCACGTGTAATAAGAGCCAAAGTCTCCTCATCATAGTCACTAGCGGACTCATACCCACCATCCTCGGTAACAATCATCACACGCTTAGATGGGCATTCTCTCGCATAATGACCTCCACCCTTGCAACGTCGACAAATAATATCATGTGTCTGCCCTGTTGATGCCATGGATGAAGAAGAGCTCTTTGCAGGCCCAGAAGGTGTGCTCTTGGCAGATAGTGGTGATTGTGCCTGCTTTATTGTATCACAGTTGGAGGTGGCAGCCGACGGAGGCGCCGGTGAAGCAGAACGTGTGGAAGTAGATGATGCACGTGGTGTCCATGAAGAAGGTCGACCTGCAGAAAAGTTAGTCCGCGCCAATGCCTGTCGATCCTGCACTTCACGTTCAGCTTTACAAGCAAGATGGAATAAACGAGTGATATTAGTATACTCCTTATACTCTAGAATCGTCTGAATCTCTCTATTTAATCCACCCATAAAACGTGCAAGCATAGCTTCATTCTCCTCAACAATACCACATCTAATCATGCCAGTTTGTAATTCCTGATAATATTCTTCTACAGAATTTTTTCCCTGTCTTAAGCGCTGCAATTTTTGAAGTAATTCACGTTGATAATATGGTGGAACCCAACGAGTACGCATAGCAGTTTTCAAAGCAGCCCAAGTAGCAGGAATGGGATATAATCTACAATGCTCAGACCACCAAACACATGCAAAACTAGTGAATGCACAAACAGCAACAGGAACACGTCTCTCCTCGGGATATTGTAAACATGTAAATCGTTGTTCAGTTTCTAACTCCCAAGTAAGATATATATCAGGAACATATCTACCCTCAAATGGTGGAATATTCAATTTAAGTTTAGGGAGATGGTCATGATCTCGTACCTGAGGGTGAGCCCTACCATTGCCATTATTTGCATGTGGACGACCTGATGGTTGCTGTGCTGGTGGTGGCACGTAGTTCTGATTTTGATCAACCTCATCCTCGTAATCGCCAGCAAAATCACCCTCCTCCGCATCAGCAGCAGGAGCCACAGAAGTAGCAACAGCAGCACCAACAGTTTGGCCAGGTGCAAGAGGGAGACGGCTCGCTCGGCGGAGGGCTGTTTCACGATGTGTAGGTAGTCGTCGTTGTTGTTGTTGTAGAGGTGCGTTAGGTGCAGCCGGTGGTGGTAGTGGAAGACGCGCGAGCAATTCATTAAACCTGTCATCGAGCTTTGTTTCGAACGTCTTCTCCATGTCATCTATCTTCTCCATGGCCTCTTCAAATCTGTTTAGCACATCCTGCACCTGTCCATTCATCATTTGCTGAAATTTATCATGCAACTCCTGATTCGTCATGTTCTCCCAGTCAGTCTCGTCGGCTTGTGATCCTGCCATGGTTAGCAACAATAGAAAACACACAAGAATATGATCCTACAGAATACTAACAAGAGGTGGTGGTGGCGGGTGTCACAAATCCGTCAAGCAAATCTCAAATTCTTACCAGTTCTTACCCAGCAGCAGGCGGTGATCGGCAACCGTTGTAGTCAAAACTCTCAAAAGCTTGGATAGAGCGATTGCCAGGGAGAGTCAAACGCACGACGTAGAGGTATGTGGAGCTGGGAAGGCTTATAGTATGGTAGCAAAAAAAGGTCAGCAATAATCAATTCAGAGATGCAAAGTTGAATAAACGCTCAACGACGGTACTGTGCTGGTCCTAGGCTAGACCGTGCTAGAGACGCGAGCCTAGAACACTAACAAAATCACGGCGCTGCACGTAAATAAGGGAAAAGCACACTCTGGAACTTTTTTTTTTCGCTTGTTTTTTTTTGCGCTCCTCTTTTTTTTTTTTTTGAAAAATTACTATAATGGCGAGTGTCTCAAAACTCTTCCCTCGTCAAACTGATAGGATGGGCACGAAAAAAAAAATTTCACTTTTTTTTTCGGAAATCAGGGCAGCGACGACGAAAAAGTGCGACAAAAAATCACTATGATGGCACGTGGCTCAAAAGACTCAGGAAAAGCCTAAAAATAGGATAGGAAAAAAATTTTTGCCCGTGAAAATTTTGGCCTAAAAACTGCCCGGGGGTCTCCAGACTCTTTTTTTTTTTTTCCGAGACCTACGCAGGCAAGGAAACACGAATCGGAATTGAGATTGATCTCAAGAACAAACCTAATATGAGAAGAACTCGGATTGGTGGTGGATATATGGTTGTGGTATATGGCAGCGGTGGTGGTATATGGTAGCGGTGGTGGTATATGAATACAGATTGGTGGTGGTATATGGATACGGATTGGTGGTGGTATATGGATATGGATTCAAAGCGGTGGCGGATAAGCAAAAGTGGTAGATGGGCGATGATGATGGCGGCGTGACAACTTATGACCAGAACTCGAAACTCTAAAAGACTAGACTCTAAGACCAGCAACTTGACACGACGATGCAACCGCAAATTCAACAAAGCAAAAACCCTAAAAAGATTATGCAAAGGCTCAGATTGGTTCGGATATGATGAACTAACCCTAATTTTTTTTTGTGGCTTTTTCGTGGACTGTAGGTATGAAGAACAGACTCGATCTAATCTACGAAAAACTGTAAAATCTCACCGAGCAACCTGGAAATCTGATACCACTTGATAGAGGCAAAGGTGTCCCGATGTTTCGATGAGATGGTGGCTATCGTTTTCTGTGGGAGTCGACCTTGACGATCCGACTACGAACGTGCGAGACGTCGCGCCTTAGCAATCGCTAAACCAACTTCCGAGGGGTTATTGACCACGCCGGAGCACGATCAACCTGACCACGAGGGCCTGTTTTCCTGCGAGCAAACGAAGAACAAGCAAGAAGCTGAGATTGCAATCTGGATATTGCGAATATAAGATGAAAGCTTTATTGATCAAGGTGGGGTTCTGTGACGTCTTGGTCTGGTCGTTGGACACAAACGAAGTACGCGAAGTTGCAGCTATGGCGAACTTTTAATCTAAACAAAACCCAAGTCTAAACGACGCCCTAAGGGCTGTATATATGGAGGAAGAGAGGGGAATTTCGTGGCCCTTGAGGGTGGGGTCCGAAACCAACCCTAACTCTTGTTTCCCCACACATACGGACTCTAAAAATAGCCTATACTTAAGTATTTCGAAATTACATGGGCCTGGCCCATTAATAAGGTGACGCAGCACCTAGAATAGCCTATGGACGAATATTATGAAGTGGCATCTTGTATATTTCGTCCAAGGCTTCATGCACTCCTTATGGCGGCTTCAAAGTCCTGAAATCATCACTTGTAACTCCGCTCTTGATCCCCTTGCGCATGCCATCAACTCCATTCGTGTTCTTGCTCCAATGTTCATCCTTCTCCAAGCTAGGACCTTCATTTGTAAGCAAAACAAATGTATCCAATTTAGGCAGCATCATAATCTCATGAACATTAGAATCATTACCAAGAAACGAAAGTACCTGGTAATTTAATTGGCGTGCGCGAGCTCTAGTAATTGGTCCAGTATATGTAACAGTAGGGGCTGTGGGTGTAACAATGGTATTGATGTCCTCATCAGTGGGTGCACTTATCGTGCCCCCACTAGTTTCTACTCGACATGGCCTGCCCAGACTGAGTAAAAAAAGAGAGGAAGACATACTCAGACCCCAACCGACTGCCAGCAGTCGACTGCGGTCTCGGGGACTACACCCAGCGGGTGCACTTAGGTGTCCCCACTAGTTCGGATTCCACTCGACATGGTCCACCCAGACCAAGTGGAAGAGTGAAACAACAAAGACATTTTTTATCAAGGCCTCCGTCGAATCACACATTCGGCGGCGATCTCGGGGACTACACCCAGTGGGTGCACTATGTGTGCCCCCACTAAACCAGAACTACAACCGACACAACTAGGAAAGTTACTCGTCATAAATTCAAACACCCAGTGGGTGTGCAGATGCGAAGTGCAGAATAACAGGAAGTTGCACGGAGAAAAGTTTTCAGGTAGCGTATCCTAACAGAACAAGCAACAAGATAAGAGTTCATTCGGAAGCCAACTTACTTGGACATTGGCTCGAAGGGCCGCACTAGCGTCATAAGCAGCCTGACTATTTTCGTGCACCACCTTCACTCGCTCCATCATTATGCCAGCTTGGCGAATGGCTTATGCGTCGGCGTCGGCCTGGCTTTCTGGAACGTGATGAGTGGTAAAGAATGGGGTTGACGGCGCGGTCACGACAACTTGAAGTGCCGAGACATGAGGCTGGATAGTTGAAGCAAACACTGGTGCAGTCGACGATGTGGGGCGTTCACTTGATATTGGAGCAGCGAAAGTAACATAAGCCTGAGTCACATCTTCAGGCTGTTGGGTCACTAGTTCTGCCACCGGCACCGATTGGGACGTCTTTCCAGTTGATGCCTTCTTACTCCTCCTAGGCCTCAGCGACACGTCCTCGTTGTCATCCGGAAGATCAATGACATGAGGAGGAGCTACAAAGAAGAGTTAGTTGTTGGAATTCAGTCGGTCAACAAAATGGCTGAGAAAGCAAAGGCAAGTTTGCAAAAATCATACCCGGGTTAGAAGTGACCGTTTCTTCTACTCCTTCGTCATCATCCCTGTAGGCAGAAGTCCCAGAAGTGGTAGCTCTGCAAGTTTATAGATTCAATCGGACAAATGAGAAAGAGAGTCGACAACATAAATCCTCGATCAAAAAGTGGAGACAAGACACTTACGCACAAGCGACGGGGACGTCAATCTTCATCTTGGGCAGGGCCTTCCGAGGCTTTGGTTCTGTAATCTTTTGCTGCTTCGGGGCCTTCTCAGTCAGCACAGGGGTAGAGGTCCAAGTGCACTTGGGAAGTTTTCCCGCTCGACCTAGCTACTTCTCCACGGACACTTGTCAGGTCGTGCTTATGTTTGGAACGCTTTTCAGTGCGAGGCGGTGACTCGACTTCCTCACTGCTGCTTGAGTCCTCGCTTTCCTCCTCCTCTTCCCCTCCGTCAGATTGCCAATCCATGCTTTCACCTCCACTCGCCCCCCCCCTTCCGGGTCCTGCTCCTGTTCTCCGTTGGGCATCGAGTACATCTCAATGAGAGCCTGAAAGACAATAAGTGGAACAAATGTCAGTCGATTGGCAAAAAGCAATTACATGATAGATCAAAAAACACTCGGAAGATAGAATTGGACCTAGTCTAGTTCATATGAGTTGTCGAGTGGAGGGATTCTCCTAGACCCCCTGGGGTTATCTTTGTTGCCAGTGATGCCACTCAACCACTGCTCCACTGTATCCTCGTCGACTTCTTCTGGGTGGATCCGAGTGGTATCTTCGAGGCCCGAATACATCCACATCGGATGGTCGTGAGCTTGAAGTGGCTGAATGCATCGTCTGAGGAAGACCTCCAGTAGATCCATGCCAGTTACACCATCACGAACAAGCTGGACCACTCGCTCGACCAGCACCGTCACCTCCTCTTTCTCCTTCGGAGTCACTTTCAAGGCAGTGGGCTTCTCGACTCAAGCCATGGAAAAGGGGGGAAGTCCAGTCGACTGCCCTGGAGTCGGTTGGTCTTTGCAGTAGAACCAGGTCGACTGACAACCTCTGACTGACTTGGGAAGAATCCTGGCTGGGAAAGTACTTTTTCCTCTCATCTGGATCCCAAGACCACCGCACATCTAGATCACGTGTGTCCTCTCATCACTCGGATTGGCCTTTTTGACCGATTGAGATCGACAGGTGAAAATGTGTTTGAAGAGGCCTCAGCGTGGTCGACAACCCAGGAAATTCTAACACATGGACACGAATGCAGCGAGGTACACGATAGTATTGGGGGAAAAGTGATGAAGTTGTGCCCCAAAGAAGTTCAAGAAACCTCGAAAGAAAGGGTGGCGAGGCAAAGAAAAACCACGGTCGACAAGGTGGCGAGGAGCACATACTCACCCTCCCGCGGCCGCGGCTCGCTCTCGCCCTCCGGGAGACGCGCTGACTTGTGGGGAATCAGTCCTCCCTCGACCAGATCGTTGATGTCGTCTTGCCGGATTGTCGACCAAATCCAATCTCCCTGGATCCAGCCGCGCGGCAGGCCGGATCTCGACGAGGATCCGCCCCGGCTAGTCTTATTCCCCTTCTCCTTCGCCTTCGCCTTCTGCGCGTGCTCCAATCCTGCTGTCTTCTCCTTCCCCATTGCAGCGAATGGAGAAGAGGTGGATCCGGTGGAGAAACAGAAAAGAATGAGAGCGAGAGAATGGGGCGCACTGTGCAGAAATCCCCAGCTACGTCGCCTTATATGAGGTCTTCTCTCGAGTGGCTGACTTGTGGGTCCAAGCAATCCCGTCAAATACCGCAACAGTCGCGCGCGCAGTACGTGGCAAAAAAGGTGGCACGGGAATCGAGGCGCCCCTACCTAATCTTCTCCGATTACTGCGGCCTCCTCCACCCCGCGCACTTCCCAAAATTCAAATCTCGCAGGATCCGCAAGCAGCAGAGCAGTCTGTTAGACGGAAGATTTTCTCCATATCAACATTCGAAGCTTTTCAATAAAAGTTCACTCGACCAACTAAGAATGGATCAAGGCGACTGACAAAGAAGTTGAAGTCATCGTGATTGGTCATTTGATCTCAGTAGGCGCTTCCAAAGCACAAGAATTGAGTTGGCAGTATTTTCAACTCCTTCTCCACTCGGACCCTGAACCATTCGTGGGCTAATGATGAAGCTATGTACCTAGGGTAGGGTCAAAGGCCTGACCTAGACACCCTCCACTAGGACATCACCCTAAGTCCAGAAGTATTCAAGGGACACCTTCATCCACTCGACCATCAACGTTCCACTCGGAAGACTCAGTGTCACTCGACCATGATGATGGTCACTCGATGATCAGAAGACCTAAAGCCACTCTGTATAGCAATGGTCGAACGTTTACTCTGTAGACTTAATGGTCATTAAGTCACTTTATTGCTGGCGTTACCAGAAACGCCCCACCTTTATGTACCTTAAACCCTGTGTAACTGAGGGCTGGAGGGGTCCGACGCACTCTATATAAGCCACCCCATCCTCTGGCATAAGGGTTCACACCCCCTGTAACACACACACACACGCATAATCCAGTCGACCGCCTCTGGGCACCGAGACGTAGGGCTATTACTTCCTCCATGAAGGGCCTGAACTCGTAAAACTTTTGTGTACAACTTCTCCATAGCTAGGATCTTGCCTCTACATACCTACCCCCATTCTACTGTCAGTCTTAGATCCACGACACATGCCTCATGAGACGTCTTGGTGAAGACAACAAGCCCGGCGACAGCCGGAGAGAGCGACCCCTGGATGGAGGAGAGGTTCGCCTGGTCCTGCCCCGTCCAAACACGGTGAGCCGGACTGTAGACCGGACCGTGCACGCTGTCCACCAGTGGGGGGGGGAGGAGAGAGCCGTTGACATAGCCAAGCAGGTAGTGGCTCCCAAGGAGCGGAAGAATCTGCGCACGCTAGAAGATGTAGTTGTCGGACGACAACTTGATGGTGATAAGGTGGCCGAAGTGAAACGACAGCGGCGATGACGATCCCATCGAGGAGACGGCCTGGGGTGAGGGCACCATAGAGGCCGTCAGCATGACCGGGGACGCGGCCGGAGGAACCAAGGGCGCGGGGGCAGATGGCGCCGCAGCCGGGCCCAACGCCGACAGCCCCGCCATCAAGGCGGACTCGGGCGCCATCGGCGGTAGCGACAGGATAGCACCCGCAGGAGAAGAGGCAGACGACGCAGCAACGATGTGCACCACGAGCTCGTGCCCGAACGATGACAACGCTGGAGGAGTCGAGAAGAAGGAGCCTAGGCTCTCAGTCCCGAGCGGGGCCGGCACAACGGTGGCGTCCAGCGGGAGGGACAGCAGCGCTGCGAGGGAGGCCAGCAGGAACCCCGCTGAGGGAGTCCTGGATTAGGGGGTATCCAGACAGCCGGATTATATCCTTTGTCCGGACTATTGGACTATGAAGATAGAAGATTGAAGACATCATCCCGTGTCCGGATGGGACTCTCCTTAGCATGGAAGGCAAGCTTGGCAATACGGATATATAGATCTCCTTCCTTGTAACCGACTCTGTGTAACCCTAGCCCCCTCTGGTGTCTATATAAACCGGAGGGTTTAGTCCGTAGGACCAACAACAACAACAATCTTACCATAGGCTAGCTTCTAGGGTTTAGCCTCTTCGATCTCGTGGTAGATCAACTCTTGTAATACTCATATCATCAAGATCAATCAAGTAGGAGTAGGGTTTTACCTCCATCGAGAGGGCCCGAACCTGGGTAAAAACATCGTGTCCCCCGTCTCCTGTTACCATCCGCCTAGACGCATAGTTCGGGACCCCCTACCCGAGACCCGCCGGTTTTGACACCGACATTGGTGCTTTCATTGAGAGTTCCTCTGTGTCGTCATCGTTAGGCTGGATGGCTCCTTCAATCATCGATAGCGATGCAGTCCGGGGTGAGACTTTTCTCCTTGGACAGATCTTTGTATCCGGCCGCTCCGCACTACGGGCCAACTCGCTTGGCCATCTGGAGCAGATCGAGAGTTATGCCCCTGGCCACCAGGTCAGGTTTGGAAGCTTAAACTACACGGCCGATATCCGCGGAGACTTGATCTTCGATGGATTCGAGCCCCTGCCGAGTGCGCCGCACGGTCACGATGAGCATGATTTAGCTCTACCATCGGACAGTCTTCACGAGACCGCACCGGCAATCGCTCCGACCCTCAATTCAAAGCCAATTGCGCCATCCACGGACTGGTGGATAGACCCTGCCACGGAGGCCGCATTCTCAGCGGCGATCGAGCCGAGTATCGACCTTACCCTTCACGGGAGCCGTGACGCCGAACTCCCGGATTCTTCCCCGGCCATGGACACCGAACCGCCTGCGTCCGTGCCTATCGAATCCAACTGGGCGCCGATCATGGAGTTCACCTCCATGGATATCCTTCAGCACTCGCCCTTTGGCGACACACTGAACTCATTAATGTCTCTCTCCTTGTCAGGAGAGTCCTGGCCGAACTACGGCCTGCCAGATCGGGATGCGGACGACGAAGAAATTCGCCGCCCACCCACCACCCACTTAGTAGCCACTGTCAACGATTTGACAGACATGCTCGCCTTCGACTCCGAAGACATCGATGGTATGGACGACGATGCAGGAAGATGAACAGGAGCCACTACCCACAGGGCACTAGATGCTCACTTCATCATATGATGTATACATGGTGGACACACCCAAAGAAAATGATGACGAGGAACGGAAGGACGGAGCGAAGGATCGTTCCCTCGAGAAGCAGTCAAAGCGGCGGCGTAAGCGCCGCTCCAAATCCCGCCTCGGCAGAAACAACGATCATATAGACCCAGCGATAGAGCAGGGTGAGCCAGCGGACGACAAACACGGCATTGAACCACCGTCCGACCATGGCAACACGGAGAATCAAACCGAACAACCTGACTCTGACGAAGATAACAGTCCGGATGGCATCACACCGGACAGGCACCCGGAGCAACAGAATACCCATCAAAGTCTTGTTGCCAATGCGAGGAGTCTGAAAAAGCATAAGTAAAGGCTCAGGGCTGCACAAGACACACTCAGAATTAGATGGAGTGAAGTACTCAACACTGTAGCAAAGTACGGCGGTAGTCGCCACACAAAGAGCTACCCGAAGCGAAAGCTGCTACCTGAATTCGATGAGGAGGCCTTAGATCCCCCGCAATCAAAAAATAAAACATCCTTCCGGTCGGATAGACGACCTCATGGCTAACATAGAGCGGCAAACGACGCCGCACACAAGCTAGTACACGATCCACGTGAGGGCTCGCATCAAAAGGACGGCGCAACCAGATCCATCTACGGGCCAAGCAAGCGCGCTCCAGCATGCAATGCAACACAACAAAAATCCGAACACCACGGTACACCCAAATACAGGGGTGCCGCACACCCCCTATGTTTCACCGATGAGGTGCTGGACCATGAATTTTCAGAGGGATTCAAATCCGTAAACATAGAGGCGTACGACAGAACGACAGACCCTGGGGTCTGGATTGAGGACTACATCCTCCATATCCACATGGCTCAAGGAGACGATCTCCACGACATCAAGTACTTACCCCTCAAGCTCAAAGGGCCAGCTCGGCACTGGCTTAAAAGTCTCCCCGAAAACTCCATTGGAAGCTGGGAAGAGCTCGAAGGCGCTTTTCAGGCAAATTTTCAAGGGACCTATGTCCGACCACCAGATCCAGACGATTTAAGTCATATAACTCAACAACCCAGAGAGTTAGCCCGAAAGCTTTGGAACAGGTTTCTCACTAAAAAGAACCAAATAGTCGACTGTCCGGACGCCGAAGCCTTAGCAGCTTTCAAGCACATCGTTCGAGACGAATGGCTTGCCAGACACCTCGGCCAAGAAAAGCCGAGAACAATGGCAGCATTAACAAGCCTCATGACCCGCTTTTGCGCGGGCGAGGATAGCTGGTTAGCCCGATGCAGCACCAGCGACCCAAGTACATCCAAAGTCAGGGACGGAAACGGGAAGCCACGACGCAGCAAAAACAAGCGCCAAAATAAAGAAGACAACCCGAAGAGCACGGCGGTAAACGCCGGATTCAGAAGCTCTCGGCCAGGTCAGCAAAAGCTGCCCTTCAAGGCAACAGAGACGAACTATCCAGCTTGAACAAGATTCTGGACAAACTATGTAAGATCCACAGCACCCCCGATAAACCTGCAAATCATACCCATAGAGAATGTTGGGTCTTCAAGCAGTCCGGCAAACTCAACGTCGAACACAAGGGGCAGGATGCACCAAGCAAAGACGAGGACGAGCCTCGCAAGCAAAGCACTGGGGAACAAAAGAAATTCCCACCAGAAGTCAAAACAGTAAACGTGTTACACGTGATGAAGGGGAGAAACAAAGCGGCACTCCTAGAGACACATGCCCCAGGGCCTATCACCGCGGAGTTCTGCCACTGGTCGTCCAAACTGATCACCTTTGAGCATCGGGATTACTCGGCAAGTATCCGTCATGCAGGATGGGCTGCCTTGGTGTTAGACCCGATAATTGACGGATAGCACTTCACATGAGTCCTGATGGACAACGGCAGTAGTTTAAACCTGATATATCAGGACACAGTCCGCAAAATGGGGATAGACCCAACAAAAATCAGCCATAGCAATACTACCTTTAAAGGAGTAACGCCAGGCCCAGAAGGCCATTGTACGGGCTCCCTGCTACTAGAGGTTATATTCGGCTTTCCCGATAACTTCCGTAGTGAAAAGTTAACCTTCCACATCGCTCCGTTCCAAAGTGGCTATCAAGCACTACTCGGACGCGAAGCTTTCGCTCTCTTTAACGGAATACCGCATTACACTTCTCTCATGCTTAAGATGCCCGGTCCATGTGGCATCATCACAGTAAATGGAAATATTGAGTGCTCCTTGCGCGCGAAAGACCGTGCGGCTGGCTTGGCAGCTGCACACTAGACGGCCTCGCCAACTAGAGCATATGACAGGTCGTTAAGACCACGGACACGGTTAGACGAGTCCGGTGTAGCTATATATAATTGATACAGGTTTGATGGCTATACCCCTACAACAATACAAGGGGATCAACGCGTGTGAACAAGTGACAATTAGGCTCAACTTTACTCATCTGGAACTATACATGGTTTATTTAGTATAACCTACCTTTTGCACGACAACTTTTCAACTAAGTTCCTCTCTTTTTCAGATGACCATCGTGCTACACCCGTCCAGGATACGGCTGTAACACCCGGATGTAACTTTCCCAATTTGTACTCCAACTCTTGCCGTTTCCGGCATTAAGTTAATTTATTTCCTCGAGTTTGGGTCTTTGTCTCCGTGTGTTGTTATCGTTGTCATGCATCTCATATCATGTCATCATGTGCATTGCATTGCATACGTGTTCGTCTCATGCATTTGAGCATTTTCCCCGTTGTCCGTTTTGCATTCCGGCGCTTCGTTCTCCTCCGGTGGTCTTTTCTAGCTTTCTTTCATGTGTGGGGATTAAACATTTCCGGATTGGACCGAGACTTGCCAAGCGGCCTTGGTTTACTACCGGTAGACCGCCTGTCAAGTTTCGTATCATTTGGACTTCGTTTGATACTCCAACGGTTAACCGAGGGACCGAAAAGGCCTCGCGTGTGTTGCAGCCCAACACCCCTCCAATTTGGCCCAAAACCCACCTAAGCCTTCTCCATCATCTAGAGCGTTCGATCACGATCGCGTGGCCGAAAACCGCACCTCATTTGGACTCTCCTAGCTCCCTCTATGTCTATAAATAGGTCCTCTTCGAAAATCTCGGATCCCCCTCCCCGAAACCCTAAAAATCCACCTCGCGCCGCCGCCGGACACGTCCGTCCCGGGCGGACGGAATCGCGTCGCCGCGCCCAGCCAGTCGCAGGCCGCCACGTGGTCTCCCCGCGCCGCCTCCCACCGCCGGCCCGCGAGGCCCGGGGCCCGCCCGCTCCTCCTCCCGACCGGGCCGCGCCGGGGTGCCCCGCCGTGCCGCCTCTTCCTTAGCTCCGGCCGCTCGCCGCCGCCTCCACGCCGCTCGCCGCCACCGCGCCGCTCCGCCGCCTCCACGCCGCTCCGCCGCCACCGCGCCGCCTCGCTGCCCGGCCGCGCCGCCTCGCCGCCGATCCTCCCCGCCTCGCCAAGCCGCCGCGCCCGCCGCCCTCGTCGCTCCGGTGACCCGCGCCGGCCGGAATCCGCTCCGGTGGCCGCCTCCCCGACAAATCCGGCGCCGGTGAACAGTGCCCGACGAGATCCAGATCCAGATCCGGTTGATTTTTTTTCAGAAACCCTAGCTCAAGTGCCCATGTTCATAGCCCCGTAACTTTGCATCTGTAGCTCTGATTCATGCATATAGCATATCAAAATGTTCATCTCAGAGAGTACATCATTTCATTACATTGCATCATTTTCATTTGAGTTCATCTTGATGCCCGAAATGCTGTTAGAAGAGGGCTACTTGAGTTAATTGTCAGATCTGCTACTCCATTTAGGATTTTGTCATTTTTGCCATGATTATTGTGTGCATGCTATGCCCTGATGCTCTACATGTGTTTTGTTAAGGGTTTTGTCATCTTTCCAGAGGTGCAACCCATGTATTTTTGTGATGTGTGGGGTGACTAGTGCAAGCTTGCAAAGTGGTGCACTTGGTAATTCTGTTTTCAGGGACTTAGCATTTCCACTAAGTCCTTGATCTGTTTATCTCATGATGCCATATGTTCATGTTGTTTCCTAGTGATCCGTGCCTCTTTTGAGGATGATCAGTAAGGATGTTTTGTTAATATTGTAGTGATCTATCCATCCATGTCCTTGTTTGCAATTATGGAGCACCCCACCTTGAGTCAATCAATCTCTACTTTTGCTACTTTGTGATCTGGGCAGATTGTCAACTTGTTTGCAATTTTGCCAATGATGTTGTGGTTGATCCGTGTATGCTATGCTATTGTTCTTGTCGTGTCTAGCTTGCATTTTGTGTGTTCTTAATGGATGTATGCTTAGCTTTTCATGACTTGCCCTGTAGTGAGCGCATCGAGCTCGTAAACATGCTTACTTGAGTTATGTTTCAGCATGTGCCAGTTTTCACTAAGTTTGAAAACTGATTATATTTTTTGCCATGTTCACATTCTTGCAATTGTATTTTCTGATCCCTTTTGGCTCAAGGTCACTAAGGGACTTTTGTTAAGCTCTTTGAGTATCTCCATGCCATGCTTTACTTTGCCATGTTCAGGTCCTGTAGCATGTAGTTTTGCTGCTCCGAAGAGTGCTACCTGATCTGAAATTCCAGACAGGTGTTAATTTCACTAAGTCTGAGATCTGTTTGTCATATGCAGTTTTGCCATGCTTGTTTGAACCTGTTAATGGATGAATTGGCCGTAGCTCACTGCTAGACTTTTGTTAAGCATCTTGAATGCATCCCTGCCATGTATTTTGTTGTCATGTTTGGGTGCTGTAGCATGTTCATCTCATTGCATTTAGATAGCTACTTGCTGTAAATTGCTGACCGGTGCCATTCTTGAATCGCTTGCCATTTCCAAACCGTAACTCCGATTCCGACGTTCTTTATATCGTTTTCAAGCAATTTCATCTCATCTTTCCAGTGGCACACTTGGATTTCCATGTTGAGGACAGGTTCATGCTTTTCCTGTCATATCTTGCATATGCATCCCACATCGCATCCCGCATAGCATATCATCATTGCATCATATTGCTTGATCCTTGCACGTGGTTGATTGTATCCTTGTTGCTTGTTTGTCTTGTTTGGGTAGAGACGGGAGACGAGTTCGCTAACGAGGAGCCCGTTGAGTTTGCTTTCGGGGATCCAGTCAACTCTGACAACTGTGCAGGCAAGATGATCATACCCTCGAAATCACTACTATCTTTGCTATGCTAGTTTGCTCGCTCTTTTGCTATGCCAATGCTACGATGCCTACCACTTGCTTTAAAGCCTCCCAAATTGCCATGTCAAACCTCTAACCCACCATGTCCTAGCAAACCGTTGATTGGCTATGTTACCGCTTTGCTCAGCCCCTCTTATAGCGTTGCTAGTTGCAGGTGAAGATTGGAGGCTGTTCCTTGTTGGAACATTTATTTACTTGTTGGGATATCATTATATTGCTATGTTATCTTAATGCATCTATATACTTGTTAAAGGGTGGAAGGCTCGGCCTCCCACCTAGTGTCTTGTTCCACTCTTGCCGCCCTAGTTTCTGTCATATCGGTGTTATGTTCCCGGATTTTGCGTTCCTTACGCGGTTGGATTATAATGGGAACCCCTTGATAGTTCGCCTTGATTAAAGCTTTTCCAGCAATGCCCGACCGTGGTTTTACCATTTGCCACCTAGCCTTTTCTTTCCCTTGGGTTCTGCAGACTCAAGGGTCATCTTATTTTAACCCCCCCCCCCGGGCCAGTGCTCCTCTGAGTGTTGGTCCCTCCGAGCGATGTCCGGGGCTACCAGGGGCAACTCTGGGCTGGCCTACCCGACGTCTGGCTCATCTGAGTGTGCCCTGAGAAAGAGATATGTGCAGCTCCTATCGGGATTTGTCGGCACATTCGGGCGGTGTTGCTGGATTTGTTTTAACCTGTCGAAGTGTCTTGAAGAACCGAGATACTGAGTCTGATCGGAACGTCTTGGGAGGAGGTCTATTCCTTCGTTGACTGTGAGAGCTTGTCATGGGCTAAGTTGGGACTCCCCTGCAGGGATTGAACTTTCGAAAGCCGTGCTCGCGGTTATGGGAAGATGGGAATTTGTTAATGTCCGGTTGTAGATAACTTGAACCTTAACTTAATTAAAATGAATCAAGTGAGTGTGTTACCGTGATGGCCTCTTCTCGGCGGAGTCCGGGAAGTGGACACGGTGTTGGAGTAATGTTTGCGCAGGTTGTCCTCTAGTTTCTCGCTCGCGCTTCGCCTCCTCTTCTCGCTCTCTTTTGCGAATAAGTTAGCCACCATATTTGCTAGTCGCTTGCTGCAGCTCCACATATTTACCTTGCCTTACCTATAAGCTTAAATAGCCTTGATCGTGAGGGTGCGAGATTGCTGAGTCCCTGTGGCTCATAGATTACTATTACACCAGATGCAGGGCCTGATGATTCCGCTCCAGGAGATGCACTTGAGCTCAAGTGGGAGTTCGACGAGGACTCTCAACGTTACTATGTTTCCTTTCCTGATGATCAGTAGTGGTGCCTAGTTGGGGGTGATTGGGACTGTGTCGCATGTTGGGTTATCTTTTATTTTGGCGCCGTAGTCGGGCCATGAGTGTTTGGATGATGTAATGTTATTTATGTACTTGATTGACGTGGCGAGTGTAAGCCAACTATGTTATCTCCCCTTTTATTATCATATTACATGGGATGTTGTGAAGATTGCCTAACTTGCGACATATGCCTTCAATGCGATTATGTCTCTAAGTCGTGCCTTGACACGTGGGAGCTATAGTTGCATCGAGGGTGTTACAACGGCACAACGGAGACACAGGCGCAGACGTGCAGCAGGGACCCGTTCCAAGGATTCTTTTTATATTAAGACCCTGCGTAAACCTTTTTTACTATCTCTTGTTGATACACATCCCCCGGATTCTCAGTACAACTGAGAAGGATGCTGACGTATTGGCATGTGGCCACGTTAGAATATTGCACGTACCTGGACACCAGGGGCTTATTACAAAGGGCACTGTTTAGCCCGATTTACATCATAAAGACCAAATACCTTAGGGAGTGTTCGGCGTCGGGAGTTTGGCCTTATATGCATCAGCTCCGAATCATGTCTTTGGTCAAATGTTGGGTTTGCCTGGCTCCTGTGTTTTGCTGCCTTACGTTCCGCTTGCTAGGGCGGCACCAGGAGAACTACTGCGATTGTGCCCTGGTTCATCCGGATGAGCACCTCAGAAGAGAAAGCCGAAAACTGGCTCTCATGATATAGCGTGAGACTGGTCAACCACTCGATGACCTAGCGGAATCTTCGGGATTCCTCCGCCTTAATGAAGGGCCGTTTCCCGGCTAGGCATGTACGCGCCACGAATTCGGATGAGTGCGGAGCCACCAGGGGCTATATAGTAGCCCCACTGTCAAACTCCTTTGGCTAAGTGAAAGTGTTAAAGCATTATAGTCCGATTGCCTAGTTCGTTGCGCTATCACCTCCTTAATGGACCAAGATGTTGGATCAAGTGTGAACATGCATCTTCTGCGAGCACCCTCGCATTATATGCGTGGGGGCTGAAGCCGACGACTGCCATCTTTCAGGTTATATACATATATACATAAACGGCCGCACAAGAGGCATCATAGTACTTTCGGGCAAAAGTATAAACACAGCCTTGATAAACTCAATAAAACATTGTTTTTCAATGGGAATACATGTCATTAGAACATAATATTTTCGAGCACCGCGCTTCTATCGAACGAGCGCCCTCAAGAACTTCTCGAAAGTAGTGCTCGGCAGGTACTCGGCTCTCGTCCGAATCTTGGGCTGCAATGGCGGTGGCCTCCATCTCCGCCCAGTATGTATTCACACGGGCAAGGGCCATCCGCGCACCCTCTACGCACGCCGGCCTCTTCATCGCGTTGATGTGCGGCACCGCACCAAGGAACTATTGCACCAAACTAAAATAACTGTTCGGCTTTGGCCTTTCCGGCCACAGATGATCCACAACAGACCTCATGGCGAGTCCGGACAATCTATTCAGCTCGGCCCATTCGGCCAACCGATCAGTCAATGGAAGCAGACGCTCTGGAATGTTAAATTGTGAATAGAACAGCTTTTCCACTTCGCGATCTTTTTGATCTCGGAAGTATTCGGCCGCATCGGCAGCACTCGCCGCTAAGTCCAGATATGCGTCTGCAGAACTCCACAACCGGTCCAAAGGGGCGTACCGAGGATCTCCACTTCATCCGCAGCATAAAGGGCTTCCCAGCCGCGATATCTCCGGCTTGACGCAGCTCCTCCTTCATCGCTCTCATTGCAGAGCGGGTGTCTTTGGTCGCCATCGTGGCATTCTCCAGGTCTGTGCTCTTCGCTCGATCTTCCTTTTCAAGAAGCTCGTAACGGTCATCGGCGTTCTTCAATTCCACAGCCATCCTGGCTATTTCCTCCTTGCTTTGGCAGTGAGCAGCCTGTTCGGCTTTCAGCTCCTCGATTGCCTTTAGGGCAGCCGCATCGCTTTTCCTGGCTTGTTCTTTGGCTCGGGCATGTTTCGCCCGAAGGTTCTCCACGGCCGCAGCTTCATCTGCATTCACACACATGTTATAGATACTAGCATCATGCTCCTCTTCCCATGTGTCACCGGAGGAATCACATACCCTGTGCCTCGTCAAGCCGCTTGTTGACAAGTATGATGTCGGCGTTTGCCACGTCAAGCTGCTGCTTTAGCTCGGCAAACTCATCAGTCCGGCTGGCCACCGGACCCTCCGCCACCTGCATATTAAGGCGGCATGATTATCCCTGGGACTATGATCCTCTGTGCGCTGTTGTCTTCGACAACACCCAGAGTCTCAGGAGCTACTATCTACACAGGGCACATCTAAAAATGTGCGGTACTATCAAAAATGTACATCATTTCGCGTACCTCAAAACCCGTCAGTAGACTCATAAAGGCTTCATGCAACCCGCTTTCGGCGGACGAAATCCTTTCAATCACCGTACCCATCAACGTGCGGGTGCTCTTCTGAGATAGCCGCTTGCTCTAGCAGATCCCTCAGTACATCCGACCGTACACCAGACGGTGCCGAACTCTTTCGATTGCCCTCTTCAAGAGCCGGATACTAAGGACTTCGGGTGGCCATAGGATTACCTTCTGGCCTTGCCGGATCAGGAGAAACCCTCCGCGACGACACCTCGGGGTCGCCCACCTCATGAGGCGGTATGGCAGGGGGAGGCGTTTCGCTCTCCATCATCTCTAGAAGAAGATCCCCTGAAGACGAGCTCTGCTGAGAAGGGCTAAGATCCGAACTGCAAGATAAACGCTTCGGTTATTTTCCTCGGAAGTAAGGCGAGATATTTTCATTATTAAGTACCCTTTTACTTACAACTCGGTGGAGGGCTGATCCCCTTGAGGGCATAGTGCGGCCGGGGTATCCCCCAGGGCAGGACCCTCCGGTGAATATTTCTTCCCCCGTTTGGAGACCGTGGTCTCCGGGTACTCAGAGGCGTTCCACTTCCTTCCCTGGGGAGAGGAAGTTTCAGTTCCTCCTCCCCGGTTAACCTCCTTCGCGGAGGCGCTAGCCTCCTTGTCCCCCCTTTATCTTCTCCTGAGGGTGCTTGATAAGGCGCGATCTCCAGCATCCTGGTTAGCACGGGATTTGGTGATGTCTCAGGGAGGGGGGCCGGACACCTGATCAACTTTGCCTTCGCTATCCAATCCTAGTCAAAGAGCGGTTTTTTTAGGGCAACGTTGCGATAAACAAACGGAGAGTGTGTTCGGATGCGGGGCTAGTTACTTGGGTATCCGGGCGATTGCAGCTCAGACCTGCATCCTCAGTGATGTCCGGACACATTATTTGTGGTCCGAAGAACAATTTGTACATCTCCTCGGGCGTCATGCCAAGGAAGTGTTGAATAGCTCGTGGTCCTTCCGGGTTGAATTCCCACATGCGAAGGGGCCGGCGTTTGCAAGGCTGGACTCGACGAACTAGCATAACTTGCACTACCATAACCAGACTAAAATCTCTCTCAAAGAGATCTCAGATACGGCTTTGCAGTATTGGCACATCCTTGGCTGGACCCCAGCTCAGCCCCCTACTGATCCATGACGTCAGTTGTGGTGTGGGGCCTGAGCGAAAGGTGGGGGCAGCTACCCACTTGGCACTTCGAGGAGTTGTGATGTAGAACCACTCCCGCTGCCACAATCCGAACACCTCTAGGAAGCTACCCTCAGGCCATGGAGCGTCAGCATTTTTTCTTATTAAAGTGCCTTCGCACACTGCATGCTGCCCCTCAATCATCTTCGGCTTCACATCGAAGGTCTTGAGCCACAGGCCGAAGTAAGGGGTAATGTGGAGGAAGGCCTCACATACGACAATAAATGATGAAATGAGAAGAAGGGAATCCGGGGCCATATCGTGAAAATCTAGCCCATAATTGAACATAAGACCCCTAACAAAGGGATCTAGAGCGAGGCCTAGTCCTCGGAGGAAGTGCGAGACAAACACGACGCTCTCGTTGGGTTCGGGAGTAGGGACGACCTGCCCTTAGGCGAGTAGCCGATGCGAAATTTCGGCGGTCAGATATCTGGCCTCTCTCAACCTCTTGATGTCCTCCTCCGCGACGGAGGAAGGCATCCACCGACCTTGAAGGTTGGATCCGGACATAGTTGAAGGTCCGAGGCACCTGACCTGAGTTTTGGGTGTTAGAACTCGAGGCGGGGGAAGGATTTGGTCGAGCACGAGAGGGAAAAAAGAAAAAAAAAACCTTGTCCCCTTTATAAATAGGGTGAATATCAAGCGTCCTCCTCGTGGCCGTTTGGGACTTGCCTAAGATCTAGGAGTCCTACCAATAGGCACGGTTGGGTTACCCACGTCCGTATTGATGAGAATCCAGTAATAAAGGGGACACGATCTCTGCTTCGACAAGACGTGCTAAGGAAACCGCCTCGCGAAACACGTTGAGATTGGTTATGAAAAATGATTCGAATAAAGACCTGGCTGTGGTGTGATGTCACACTATGGGGTACGTCAGCAGATTAGATTTATGGAAATATTAGTCTCTCTATGGTGGTATGTGGAACTTGTTTTGCAGAGCCGGACACGATCCTCGTGTTCAAAATCTTCTATGAAGTATTCGGAGGAGGAACCTGCCTTGCAATGCCGAAGAAAATTTGCGCGCCGGACTCATCGTCATTGAAGCCTGGTTCAGGGGCTACTGAGGGAGTCCTGGATTAGGGGGTATCCGGACAGCCGGATTATATCCTTTGGCCAGACTATTGGACTATGAAGATACAAGATTGAAGATTTCGTCCCGTGTCCGGATGGGACTCTCCTTGGCGTGGAAGGCAAGCTTGGCAATACGGATATATAGTTCTCCTTCCTAGTAACTGACTCTGTGTAACCCTAGCCCCCTCCGTGTCTATATAAACCGGAGGGTTTAGTCCGTAGGACCAACAACAACAACAATCATACCATAGGCTAGCTTCTAGGGTTTAGCCTCTTCGATCTCGTGGTAGATCAACTCTTGTAATACTCATATCATCAAGATCAATCAAGCAGGAGTAGGGTTTTACCTCCATCGAGAGGGCCCGAACCTGGGTAAAAACATCGCGTCCCCCGTCTCTTGTTACCATCCGCCTAGACGCATAGTTCGGGACCCCCTACCCGAGATCCGCCGGTTTTGACACCGACACCCACGGTGGTGGAACCAGACGCGGTGGCGCTCGACATGGCGGCGGCGGGATTGAGAGCGGTAGCGGTGAAGACGGGGCGGTGGCGGTGCGGGTATTAGGGCTTAGCAGAAGCGATCGTAGCCTAGCATGATGTAAAATCAGTACTGGGCGAGACTGGCCTAGGCGTGCATGGGCACGGGTACCGAGGCCATGCAAGGATGCCATAGGGTCATCGTGCACGACTGGTGGTGCTGACGAGGACGGCGATGGCGATGAAGGAGGCGATGGCGCCTCTAAAATTTCCAAATGAGCCCCACGTCCAGTGCCTGCACCATGGTTTACGACCAGCGAAACTAGGTGAGGGCGACGGATATGTCCCAGTGCTAGGCGCATGTATCAAGTTGCTATGCGCATTCCTCATTGGAGAGAGGCCATGGAGCAAGAGTATCAAGCTCTTATTCGCAATAAGACATGGACTCTTGTTCCTCCACCGTCACGGGCGAATGTCATTGATTCTAAGTGAATTTTCAATGTGAAGAAGCATTCTAATGGGTCCATTGAGTGCTACAAAGCTCGTCTTGTTTCTTGTGGGTTTCGACAGTGCTATTGTCTTGACTATGAAGACACCTTCAGTCCAGTGGTCAAGCCTACTACCATCAAGCTACTTCTCTCTCTTGTCGTTACTCGAGGTTGGTTTCTTTGTCAGCTGGATGTACAAAATGCCTTTCTCCATGGTGTGTTGGAGGAAGAGGTTTATATGCGCCAGCCTTCGGGTTTTTCTGATCTAGATCGTCCTCATCATCTCTGTCGCCTGTCCAAGGCGCTGTATGGTCTGAAGAAAGCTCCTCGTGCTTGGCATGCTCATCTTGGCATGGCTCTTTGTGCTCATGGTTTTGCATCATCGACTGCTGACTCCCCACTGTTTCTTCTATAGAGGCCGGAGGTTACTATGTACTTGTTGGTCTATGTGGATGATATTATTCTTGTCAGCTCCTCTCAGCCAGCTACTACAGCTCTTGTTCGCTCGCTTGGTACTGATTTTGCGGTCAAGGATCTTGGGAAGTGTAAGTGCATCTAGTGCCACCCCTAGTTGGTTTTGGAGTATTGACGACAAACCTAGTTGAGGGACTAATGTGTTTGTGAGAATTGCAGGATAACACAGGTAGAAGTCCCTCATTGATTCGGTTTTCCTACCAGAGATGACCCCTAAAAATGTATGAAGACATTGAAGTCAAAGGTGGTATATGAAGATATTCACATTGAAGACTATGACAAGAGAAGACACCACATGAAGCCTATGGAGCTCGAAGACTTAGATCTTTCGTAGTTCTCTTTCTTCTGTATTGAGTCATAGGAACCACCGTACTGTTAAGTGGGGTCCAAGAGAACCAGTCAGAATGACTGAAGTGATGCCTAACCAAAACCTATGTCTTCGAGTGAAGACTATGAGAGCGAATCTTGTCCAGAGTTAGACAAGTCAGCTTTGCTTGCAGCCCAAGTAAAGTTGCCGTGTGAGTTTGAAATCTGACCGTTGGAACACGTGTCAGTTCCTTAGTGATCCAGGGTCATTTCAGACAAATCAGGTCGGGTTGCCAGGTGGCTATAAATAGTCCACCCCCTACAACCATAAACGGTTGGCTGCTCAGATTCAGAGTATGACTTTTGTCGTTTGAGAGCAACCCACCTCGAAGCCTTTGAGAGAGAATTCCTTGTGAGGATAAAGCCCTAACCACCCAGAGCCAAAGAGAATTAGGCATCACTTAAGTCTTCGTGTCTGTGTGATCTGAAGACTTATTACACTTGAGGACTGTGCATCCTCGCCGGTTAGGCGTCGCGTTCTGAGCATCCAAGAGACATTGTGGATTGCCGGTGAACAAAGTCTGTGAAGGTTTGGGAGTCTACCTTGAAGACTTACCAGAGTGATTGGGCGAGGTCTGTGTGACCTTAGCTCAAGGGGAATACGGTGAGGACTGGGTGTCCTGAGCTGCGTGTTCAGGACTGGGTGTCCGGGACTGTGTGTCCTAAGGTTTAAATACCTAGGCGCCCTAACCAGACGTACAGTTGTCACAGCAACTGGAACTGGTCCAACAAATCATTGTCTTCAGCGAGTCACTGGTTTTATCTTCCCTTACCTTTACTTACTGTTACTCCTTGTGAAGTCATTGTATGTTCGCACTATCTTTTGTCTTCACTGAGTGACTGTGTGTTCTGTGTGGCTTCACAATATCTTCCTACCTGATCCTTACTACATTGCTGCTATTAGTCATTATGCTTTCACTCTATTGAATACTTGACTATGGCTTGCCTAGTGTAGTCTACCTTCCGCTGCAGGGTAATAGGTTTATTTCTATCGTTTGTCTTCATAACTTCCACGTTTTGAAGACTTTCATAAAAATCGCCTATTCACCCCCCTCTAGTCGATATAATGCACTTTCAATTGGTATCAGAGCATGATGAGGACATCAATACCATTGTTACACCCACAGCCCCTACTGTTACATATACTGGACCAATTACTAGAGCTCGCGCACGCCAATTAAATTACCAGGTACTTTCGTTTCTTGGTAATGATTCTAATGTTCATGAGATTATGATGCTGCCTAAATTGGATACATTTGTTTTGCTTACAAATGAAGGTCCTAGCTTGGAGAAGGATGAACATTGGAGCAAGAACACGAATGGAGTTGATGGCATGCGCAAGGGGATCAAGAACGGAGTTACAAGTGATGATTTTAGGACTTTGAAGCCGCCATAAGGAGTGCATGAAGCCTTGGACGAAATATACAAGATGCCACTTCATAATATTCGTCCATAGGCTATTCTAGGTGCTGCGTCACCTTATTAATGGGCCAGGCCCATGTAATTTCGAAATACTTAAGTATAGGCTATTTTTAGAGTCCGTATGTGTGGGGAAACAAGAGTTAGGGTTGGTTTCGGACCCCACCCTCAAGGGCCACGAAATTCCCCTCTCTTCCTCCATATATACAGCCCTTAGGGCGTCGTTTAGACTTGGGTTTTGTTTAGATTAAAAGTTCGCCATAGCTGCAACTTCGCGTACTTCGTTTGTGTCCAACGACCAGACCAAGACGTCACAGAACCCCACCTTGATCAATAAAGCTTTCATCTTATATTCGCAATATCCAGATTGCAATCTCAGCTTCTTGCTTGTTCTTCGTTTGCTCGCAGGAAACAGGCCCTCGTGGTCAGGTTGATCGTGCTCCGGCGTGGTCTATAACCCCTCGGAAGTTGGTTTAGCGATTGCTAAGGCGCGACGTCTCGCACGTTCGTAGTCGGATCGTCAAGGTCGACTCCCACAGAAAACGATAGCCACCATATCATCGAAACATCGGGACACCTTAGCCTCTATCAGAGCAAGGTGCTCTCTTGTTCTGTGTGATTCGGTTTAACCACCTGGAGTTTTAGCTATGTCGACTGCAGGGATAATTAAAGTCTCCGCTGCGTGCCCCGTCTTCGGTGGAACTGAATATCCCTACTGGAAGAATAAGATGCGCATGCATCTTGAAGCCATTGACGTCGACCTATGGTATGTCGTCGAGAACGGCGTTCCCAAGGCTGGAGAAGGTGTCACTGCTGCTGATGTCAAGAAATTCGTTCAACTAGACTCTACTGCCAAGAATATCATCTGTGGTCATTTGACCAAAGGACAGTATGGCCGTGTGAGTGCTTTGAAAACATCTAAGCTAGTCTGGGACTGGCTCTCCAAGGTCAATGAAGGCGTCTCAACCCAGAGAGATCAGAGAATCAGTGTCCTTCACAACCTCTTCAACCGCTTCAAGCGAAATGACAATGAGAATGTCCATCTCACATTTGACCGACTCACTGACATCACAAATGAGCTTCAAGCCCTCGGCGCTACTGAGCTCACCAAACATGAAGTCGTCAAGACACTACTGAGATCACTTGATAGTTCGTTTGACACCCTAGCCCTGATGATTCAAGAACATCCTGATTTCAAGACAATCGATCCGTCTGACGTACTTGAGAGGCTCAACACACATGAGTTTCAGCTTTCTGAGAAAAGAGATATCTACGGTCCAAACTATGGGCGAACTTGTGCCTTGAAGGCAAAAGCTGTCTCCTCATCTGAAGAAGAATCTGACAGCAGTTCGGATGATCCTGAAGACATTGGAAGGGAACTTGCTATGCTTGTGAAGAAGTTCCAAAAATTCACCAAGAAGAAAGGTTTCAGAAAGTCTTCCCGATCAAGCTCAAGGAATGATGAAGCTTTTGCTCACGACTACAAGAAGAAAACATGTCACAAGTGCAAGAAACCTGGCCACTTCATCTCTGAGTGTCCACAGTGGGACAATGAGAACAAAAAGAAGAAGAAGAGCAAGGAATATGACTCTGACGATAAGAAGAAGAAGAAGAAGAAGAAATACTCAAAGTCTTCTTCCAAGTCTTCCTCAAAGTCTTCATCACACAAGAAGAGCTCATCTGGCAAGGCACGTGCGTTTGTTGGCAAGGAAATGGATTCAGAGGAGGAGTCCGCTTCTGAGGAGGCGGAGGTGGAGTCTGAGGAGGAGTCCGATTCAGGCGTCCCAAGTCTGGCTACAGCATACGTTGCCAAGTCCATCTTCAACACTGAAGACAATGACTCCATCACCGACACCGATGCAAATGAAAAGGACTACTCCGCTTCTACCTACTGCTTCATGGCACGCGGTGCCAAGGTAAACACACGCACTACTCACTATCAAACATCCAGTGACGATGACTCTGATTGTGGTTCAAAACCCAGCTACAAAACACTTGCTAAAATTGCAACTGAACAACAGAAAGCTATGGAACATATTCAAAAACTGTTAGACAGAAGCGATGATCTGTTAGGTGCTGAAATGACTCGATCTGAATCCTTAATTGAAGACATAAAAAATCTTCACGTTAAGTATCAGGAACTTGAAAGTCGTCATGAAACTCTCTCAACAACTCATGAAAAGCTTTCCTATGATTATCTTCAAAGGAAGCAAGATCTTGAGAAATTGAGAGCGGCTCATGAAGATCTTCAAAAGGAAAACGAGTCACTTCGCACCAAACAGATCAGTTCCGCTCAGGAAGGATTTGAACCACCATGTCTTAAATGCATTGAGCGTGATAATGCTACTTCTGTTGCTGAATGTTCTACTGCTACTACTGTTGCAATATCTTCAACTGTTGATGTGGTAACTAACCCCTCTGCTGAGGATACCACTGCTATTGCTGATGAGAATGCTAGGTTGAAGACATTGCTTGAAACAGGGATGTACAAAAGTCTTAAAGGGCATCAGACACTATGTGATGTCCTCAAAAAGTAGATTCTGAACCGAAACCCGAGGAAAGAGGGTGTTGGGTTCGTAAGGAAAATAAATGCTGATGGCTCTTACTGGAAACCTGAGCAGTACCCCAAAACCACATGGGTTGCTGCAAAGGAACCTTCAGTAGATCCATCCAATCTATCTGGCTTCACTTGTGCTAACCCAATTATCATTGATGAAGCCCTTGATGCAAACTATAAACTGTTTAAGAATCAGAATGGTGAAGTGTTTGCCAGGTACATTGGTACTAACTGCAGGAATGGACCGCCTATGAAGAAGATCTGGGTTCTGAAAAGGTGTCTGGAGAATCTTCCTGTGAATGTCATCATGACACCTCACGTGAAGAAGACAAACCTCAGACCAAAGGCTTCATACGGTCCAAAGGCTTCATACAGACAGAGGACTCACTTGAGTCGCACTAACGCAAATGTTTTGCAGGGAAACCATACTCAGGCATATGAATATGAGAGCGGTTCATCAAACCGCTATGTTCATAAGACCAAGAACTATTCTGCTTATTCTTATGAGTACTATTGTCCGCCTGCAAGACTGTTTGCTAGGGCTCCAAAGCCAAAGTTCTCAGATGCTGCACTTAGACTTATTGCTTCTAAGCCACCCTTGAAGATGTGGGTGGCTAAGAAAGCTTAACTCTCTTTTGCAGGGAAAGGTCTCCAGCAGAAAACCAAAATCGTCTGACGCTATTGCTGGGGACCTTAAACATCTTGTAGGGCGCAAGATCAAATGCCCGAATGGTCTTACTATGTA
Source organism: Triticum urartu (assembly GCF_003073215.2). Taxonomy (NCBI): domain Eukaryota; kingdom Viridiplantae; phylum Streptophyta; class Magnoliopsida; order Poales; family Poaceae; genus Triticum; species Triticum urartu. Next base: position 219,436,993 of record NC_053027.1, read on the forward strand.
CTTCGTTCCTGAATCGCTTGCTACTCTCCCTATTAGTCCTAATCTGGATCTAAGCTTTCATAACCCACTGGTTCATCAAATGTTTTTGCTTCACAATGCTCTTGGTGAAGCCTATCCCCCTAACTGCACTGTAGGGTACGACACCAGTGTCTTCAGAATGGATTATTGATAGTGGGTGTACAAATCACATGACTGGCAAAAGAAGTCTTCTTATGGACTCAACCTTACGTCCATCCGACAAGAGCCACATCACATTTGCTGACACTGGTAAAAGTAAGGTATTGGGTGTAGGTAGAGTCACAATCTCAAGGGATCAACACATGGATAAAGTCATGCTTGTTGAATCCCTTGGCTTCAACTTAATGTCTGTCTCAATGCTTTGCGATTTAAACATGATCGTAATATTTGGAAAATATCGTTGCCTTGTTCTAATGGAATCTGACAAGTCTCTAGTATTTGAAGGGTATCGAAAGGATGATTTGTACGTGGTAGATTTCTCAATAGGACCACAGCTTGCCGTATGTCTTCTAGCAAAAGCTTCAGAATGCTGGCTCTGGCATCAGAGGCTTGGGCATGCTGGCATGAGGAACCTCCACACCCTGGCAAAGAAGAAGCATGTCATAGGCATCGAGGGCGTCAAGTTCAAGAAAGATCACTTATGCGGTGCTTGTGAGGCAGGAAAGATGACGAGGGCCAAACATCCCTCGAAGACAATCATGACCACTACTCGACCCTTCGAACTGCTTCACATGGATCTTTTCGGTCCCACTCATTACTCAACTCTTACTACTACTGCTTGTCTCTATGGCTTTGTCATTGTTGATGATTATTCTAGATATACTTGGGTGCACATAATCCTTTACAAGACTGAAGTGCAGGATGTCTTCAGACGCTTCGCCAATCGAGCAATGAACAACTATGGCGCCAAGATAAAGCACATCAGAAGTGACAATGGCACTGAATTCAAGAACACTGGCCTTGATACATATCTTGATACCTTGGGCATCACACATGAATTCTCGGCTCCGTACACGCCACAGCAGAATGGCGTCGTCGAACGCAAGAACAGAACACTCATTGAGATGGCCAGAACGATGCTAGATGAATACAAGACTCCAAGAAAATTCTGGCCTGAAGCCATTGACACTGCATGCCATACAATCAATCATGTTTATCTTCACAAGCTTCCGAACAAGACATCTTATGAACTCCTTACTGGCAAGAAGCCAAATGTCAGTTATTTCAGAGTATTTGGCGCCAGGTGCTGGATCAAGGACCCACATCACACCTCAAAGTTTGCACCAAAAGCACATGAGGGTTTTATGCTTGGATATGGAAAGAATTCGCACTCCTACAGAGTCTTCAATCTCTTTCATTACAAAGTGATTGAAATAGTGGATGTGCGGTTCGATGAGACCAACGGTTCACAAAGAGAGCAACTGCCAAATGTGCTAGATGAAGTTCCATCTAGTGACTCAATCAAGCTAATGGGAACTAGAGAAATTATACCTTCTGAAGCTCATCCTGAAGAAGAACTTATCATCTCAGCACCTGATCAACATGAAGACAATGCTCAGCCTGAAGACATTCCTTCTAACAACGACAATGATCAGCAAGAGCAAAATCTTCGCCCTGTACATCCTCGCGTTGCCAATGAAGTGCAGATTGAAAGAATAATTGATAGCATCAATGCACCCGGTCCACTCACTTGTTCAAGGGCAACTCAGCTAGCAAATTTCTGTGGGCACTTCGCATTCGTCTCAATAACAAAACCCAAGAAAGTTGAAGAAGCTTTCATGGAACCTGAATGGATTCAAGCTATGCAAGAAGAGCTTCAACAGTTTGAGCTGAATAATGTATGGGAACTGGTTAAGCGTCCTGATCCACGGAAGCACAATATAATAGGCACCAAATGGATATACCGCAATAAGCAAGATGAGCATGGTCAAGTCATCAGAAACAAAGCTCGTCTCGTTGCTCAAGGATATACTCAAGTGGAAGGCATTGACTTCGATGAAACATTTGCTCCTGTGTCTAGGCTTGAAGCCATACGCATACTGCTGGCCTATGCCAATCATCATAACATACTTCTATATCAAATGGATGTGAAGAGTGCTTTTCTCAATGGCAAGATTGAAAAAGAAGTGTATGTTGCGCAACCGCCTGGCTTTGAAGATCCAAAACATCCTGACATGGTATACAAGCTCAACAAGGCACTGTATGGCCTCAAACAGGCCCCTCGGGCCTGGTATGACACACTCAAATACTTCCTGAAGAGCAAAGGCTTCATACCTGGTTCCCTAGACCCCACTCTCTTCACGAAGACATATGATGGTGAACTGTTTGTGTGCCAAATATATGTGGATGACATTATCTTCGGCTGCACCAATCAGAAGTACAGTGAAGAGTTTGGATATATGATGCAAGAGCAATATCAGATGTCCATGATGGGAGAGCTGAAGTTCTTCCTCGGTCTTCAAATACGACAACAACGCAATGGCATCTTCATATCTCAAGAGAAGTATCTCAAAGATTGCCTGAAGAAGTTTGGTATGCAAGACTGCAAAGGCTTCACGACACCAATGCCAGCCAAACATCATCTGGGTCCCGACGACAATGGTAAAGAGTTCGATCAAAAGGTATACCGCTCCATGATTGGTTCTTTACTTTATCTATGTGCATCTAGGCCAGATATTATGCTTAGTGTTTGCATGTGTGCTCGATTTCAAGCGGCACCAAATGAGTCGCATCACTTAGCTGTGAAGCGAATTCTTCGATATTTGGCTCACACCCCAACTCTAGGATTATGGTATCCAAAGGGCTCAGAGTTTGATCTGGTTGGATTCTCGGATGCTGATTATGCTGGTGACAAAGTTGATCGCAAGTCTACATCAGGCACATGTCACTTTCTGGGACGATCACTTGTATGTTGGTCTTCAAAGAAGCAGAACTGTGTATCTCTCTCCACTGCTGAATCTGAATACATTGCTGCTGGATCTTGCTGCGCTCAGCTTTTGTGGATGAAGCAAACGCTCAAAGACTATGGCATTCATCTGAAGCAAGTGCCACTCTACTGCGACAATGAAAGCGCCATCAAGATTGCCAACAACCCAGTTCAGCACTCGAAGACAAAGCACATTGAAATTCGTCATCACTTTCTCAGAGATCATGTTGTGAAGGAAGATATTGATATCATACACGTCAACACTGAAGAGCAATTGGCATATATCTTCACCAAGCCCTTGGATGAGAAGAGATTTTGCAAGTTACGGTGTGAGCTAAATATCCTGGAATCCTCAAATGTCCTGTGATCAGGCACACATCCTAACCCTTATGCATATTGATGACTTAGATGTGCAACACACGAAGTAAAGTATATCCTCAATCAATGAAGACATACATTCTAAGTGTGAATACATTAATGTGGAATTTGACTTCAGAGTGCCACGATAATTGTGCGCCGTGTCTGGGTCTAATACTTCCTATACGGTGGGTAACGCCAGCACCAAATGCTCTATTTTGAAGTGTTTCACTCATGGCGTTACATTTTCTATGTCTTCACATTTGGTTTGGCTTCAATCTCAACATATCTTCATGATTATCTTCACTATGTTGATTATATAGATATATATATATATATACTAGTGTTCTGTCCTCTACAGCATTCACTTATAGCTATGTCTTCTTGTTGAATCTTTTGAACTAAGTGAATGTGATCGGACCCTAACCTCTCAATGCTTTCTATCTCAAATTCTATCTCTCCAAATCATATGCATTCTATTGAAACTGTCGAATGTCTTCTCTGAGTCCTTGTCAGCAGAAGATACAGAGACAACCATTAAGTCTGTTTTCAATGCTCATTCCTCCACATGAAACCTGGAGAAGTAGGAACGACCACCCGACAATCCAGGCGTGCGTGGGACGTGGAACAAACCCCAAAACTCCGCATAATGGCCACGTGTTCCTCCGATGCGAATCGCTAGGGGCACCTGTGTAATAACGCAGTGCCGCCCCTGTACCTATAAATACACACTTCACAGCGGTCATTATCTCTTCTTCCACTCTCGCACGAACCCTAGCGCCACCGCTAGCCCTCGACGACGCCGGCGACGAAGCGCTTCGCTACCGCAAACTCTCTGACGCCGTCTTCACGCCGACCGCGGACATCGTTCTCTCCGCCGTCGCCGTAGGTGTCCTCCGTCGCCAAGTTAGGGCACGGAAGATCGAACTGCTCGGCCTCATCTTCCACTCCGTCTAGCAGTTCTTAGTGTGGTAAATAAAACTTCCTTTTTACGGCACCGTTGATCCTATGGTCTTGTCACTTTCTACCACAAGCAGTTTCTATTCACACAAGTTAGATCTCTCTCATACTGCTTCTCATAACATGCCTAGTATATTCACTTATGCTTCACAAAGTAGTTAGATTCCTCACTTGTACCGATCTCTGGATTCGTACAAATCTGGAACCAACTCCTCATCTATGAGTGAATGTCTTCGCACAATGAGGTCAATGTCTTCTAAACTGTTTTATATTCAAAATCTTCTGAGAATGCATATGACCTCTTCCCCTTCCCTTGCACCTTAATGCTGTCATAGGTACATGTCCATGGGAGAATCCCTTGGTTCTCATAGTCTGCATTCATTTGCAGAATTCTTACAGCATCACATAAATTCTCCCGAAGCCAGTTCCTGTTTGTCCAGCAAGCGAAAGCCTTTGAAGCCTTTGAACGTGTTGAAGCCTTTCAGTTTAAAGTTCATGGCTTCAGAGAAATCAGCAAGGAAGGGTGGCAGAAAGCGTCGTGGAGAAACATCTAGAGATTTGCCAGATGACCTCTCAGAACTGTACAAGACAGATCCTGAAGAGGATTACAATCAGCGCAAGACCCGAATCCAATGGATTCGAAGATATTGGGGCAGAACAATGGTTCAAATACCGATTTGTAACCCAGGAATATGCTGAGAAAAATTCCATCAAGAGACCGTGGGGAGACATCCTATACAAGAATCTTCTACCCAGGTCCAGAGATGAAGCCATTGAACAAGGCTTCTATCCCTGCATGGTCCATGGGCCACAGCCTGCTGATGCACACCCATCGTCACTACTATGGTGTCTGACGACAATCTGTTCAAGCGCAACTTCCAGTTTGCCCAGAACTCAGCGAAGCAGAACAAGAAGACTTTGGGGTTAGATTTCAACCCTGGTCCCTCTGCTCCCCGTGCCGATGGAACTCGCGAAGCAGAACCCAATGTCATCAGTCCTTTCTACAACCTTGAGGGCCTCATCACCCATATCTTGGTTCAAGGGACTGCAGTGAATGAGCCTGCAGCTGACGCTGAATCAGATGAAGCGCCTGCAGCGCCGAAGCCAAAGAAGTTGAAGAAGCCTAAAGCTTCAAAGCATGCCCCTTCACCAAAAATCTCACGGACGAAGCCACTGGCAACTGCACCTCCTGGAGACAGTGTGCAGTCCGAAGATTTATCACGCATCTCCAAGCCCCAGAAGGTCAAGATGCCTCTGCCACACACCAGCCAAGAGCTAACTGCTGTTGCCATTCTATGCAATGATGCCATTGATCTGTTAAGTGATGAAGATCTTGCAGATGACGCTCTTGAGCAACTCATCAAGAGCAAAGAAGAAGAAGAAATCTTCAATGATCTACCTCTCTTTGATGTAACCATCATCCACAACTTCATTGACGAGTGGTTTGACACGCCAAACATCAGCTTTGAAGATCTGCAACTACCCATTGGCCTCAGTGTCGCCTTCCAAGGCGCCATTGCTTCAGAGCTAGCTGTCGCCCAGCGCATTGTTGAACTGAAGCAAAAGATTGACTATGAAAAGGCTCAGTTCAAGAAGCATATGGCCAAGCTCAGCGTGCAAGAAGTGAAGAACTTCAAGATTATGATGCACGAGCTCAAGGAAGCCTTTCTAAAGAAACATGCAGAAGCTCAGGGTTCGCGTGAGCGCATGAAGGTTCTGGCTGACAGATGTGTGCAAGCCTACAATGAGGCTGAGAAGCGCAAGGCCCTTGGGCGTCCTGGCATCGACCCCAGGATGGCCGCAAAGAAGAAGAAGAAGCCCGCTACGGCTGAACCCGACGCACCAAGGCAGGAAGCAGTTCCCATTGTCTTCCCAACTAGAATGACTGGCTCGAAGCCAAAAAGTCGGTCAACCACTTCAGAGCTCAAGAAGACGAGGACTGCTGAGGCTGAAGCCAGGAAGAGGAAACATCCTGAAGCCTCTCCTACTGCCCCCTCCAAGAAGAAGAGGAAGACCAAGAAAGATCGGGCTGCTCCCATAGAGCCTTTGATAGTTGAACCCATTTCAATGGTTCGTCCTGACGCTGAACGCCAACTGACAATCCATGAGCCTGCTTTCACAGAGGCTCATGAAGTTGAAGACTTTCCAGCAGCTGATCCCATCGCTGCTGGAGACATTGGTCACCATGACCATGTAGAAGATGGTGCAGTCCTTCCTCAGCTCGAGAACAACAAACTCATCAGCATTGGTCGTCCACTGATGACAATTGCATAGGATGCTTCATGGGCGGATCGCCCACAAGAGGAAGAAGACTTTGAGGCCCAGCCAACTCCAACTACACAGGCATCGCCTGCGTTGCGCAGGCTTCGCAAAGGTCCAAGGCCTCAAGTCTCTGCTAAAGACAATCCGGCTGCATCAGCCGCGGAAGAAGTCCCACAAGCTGCCACCACCACCACTAATGAAGCCACTGACGCTGTCATGGCTGAAGCTAATGTGGAGCCCTCCCCAACGGAAGAAGAAGTCAGCGAAGCCACTGATCCCACCACTTCTATTCCAGAGTCTGCTGTCGGTCCCCAGTTCGACTATCATGTTGAGCACATGCCTCAGGTACAGAAGCCAATCCCAAGATTGCCAAGGTTCCCAGGTCCTGCATCAGCACCTGGCTCCTTCAATATCAATGGCTTCAGAGCAGACAACACATACTTCAATAGCTCCAGGAACCCCTACTCAAGGGAAATGATATCATGTGATCTGTTCTGGAGCTATCCGCAGCGAAGCTATTACTCATGCGTTCTTTACAACCAAGGTCGCATCTTCCCACACAAGCGCCTTGACATTGAAGCTATAGCTGGTCTGCCCTGTCTGGAAGAAGCTCTGGATTGCTTCAAGGAAGTTGGACTGCTGCCGTTCGTTACTGACCAAGAGCATTGGAATGAAGAGTTGCTGCTCCAATTCTATGCCACACTTCACATCCGCGGGTATAACAGAGATCCGAAGACTTGGGTCCTGGAGTGGATGACAGGAAATGTTCATCAAGAATCCAAAGCCTTTGACATCATTGAGCTCACTGGTTTGCCCACTCCTGGCGATCTATACGAGCATGGTTGTTAGCTTCATAGTGAAGCTATTGAGAGCATCTTTCAGAAGATTGAACCTGATATGAGTCAGATGCTCAGTATGATGAAGCCATTGCCCCAAGATGCTGCTTATCCCACGGAGTTCTTCATTGAAGACCTTGAGTATCTGCCAAGAACCATTTATCACATCATCAGGCGAACTCTCTGGCCCATCAAAGGGCACTCACCACATGCCAAGCTTGAGGGTGCAATGAAGACTTTGGTCTTCTATATTCTTCATGGAAAATGCTTCAATGCACAGGACTTCTTCATTCGCCAACTTGCTGCATCAGGCTCTGATCTGTTTGGCTTGAAGTTCTATGCCCCATGGGTAATGCGGCTGATCAAACTTCACTGAGCGATTCAAGTTTGACTCCACACCTCCTCGAAGGGTAGTGCTGCGACGAACTCCATCCCTTGAAGACTCTGAGTTCTCTTCCTCTGCTGCAACTGTGACTGCCAGAGTGATCGAGGATGAAGACGATGCTACTTCACCGCTACCTCCAACAGCACGCTTCGACTCTGCTCCAAGCTCTTCAGCACCGCCAAACACCACCAACGACCCTGCTGCTTCACCTACTCCTCATGGGAACGAGTAGATGCTCTATGTCTTCAAACCTTTTTGGTCCTTACTGACAAAAGGGGGAGAAGCATATGAGGTTGATAGTCTTCAAGCGGGTTCATATGGGCGGGTGCTTTATATTTTGCTTCATGCTTACAACTCTCGTTTTGCTACATTTGGTTCTTTGAGTTGTAACACCTTAAACTCGATGGTCGTCTGCTACTTATCTGCCACCTTATGTTGCGAAGATAAATTCCGCATGTGCGACGATAAATTCCGCACTTAGATCATTCTGCAGACGTCCATTTTCCATTATGCATGTCATTATCTTCATATACCTTCACATGCATAGTGGATTGTCATCATAAGTTGAAGTGGATCTCCATAAGTACAACCTGCCATGTGCATTTGCATTCCAAAAGCAAATTACTTATATGCACATCTTCAGGGGGAGCCCTTGCAACTTATGATGACAATTCCTTATCCTTTACAATTTCATGGATTATATTCCCCATTGAAAACTTCAACTAGTTTGTCATCAATCACCAAAAAGGGGGAGATTGTAAGTGCATCTAGTGCCACCCCTAGTTGGTTTTAGCGTATTGACAACAAACCTAGTTGAGGGACTAATGTGTTTGTGAGAATTGCAGGATAACATAGGTAGAAGTCCCTCATTGATTCGGTTTTCCTACCAGAGATGACCCCTAAAAATGTATGAAGACATTGAAGTCAAAGGTGGTATATGAAGATATTCACATTGAAGACTATGACAAGAGAAGACACCACATGAAGCCTATGGAGCTCGAAGACTTAGATCTTTCGTAGTTCTCTTTCTTCTGTATTGAGTCATAGGAACCACCGTACTATTAAGTGGGGTCCAAGAGAACCAGTCAGAATGACTGAAGTGATGCCTAACCAAAACCTATGTCTTCGAGTGAAGACTATGAGAGCGAATCTTGTCCAGAGTCGGACAAGTCAGCTTTGCTTGCAGCCCAAGTAAAGTTGCCGTGTGAGTTTGAAATCTGACCGTTGGAACACGTGTCAGTTCCTTAGTGACCCAGGGTCATTTCGAACAAATCAGGTCGGGTTGCCAAGTGGCTATAAATAGCCCACCCCCTATAACCATAAACGGTTGGCTGCTCAGATTCAGAGTACGACTTTTGTCGTTTGAGAGCAACCCACCTCGAAGCCTTTGAGAGAGAATTCCTTGCGAGGATAAAGCCCTAACCACCCAGAGCCAAAGAGAATTAGGCATCACTTAAGTCTTCTTGTCTATGTGATATGAAGACTTATTACACTTGAGGACTGTGCATCCTCCAGCCGGTTAGGCGTCGCGTTCTGAGCATCCAAGAGACATTATGGACTGCCGGTGATCGAAGTCTGTGAAGGTTTGGGAGTCTACCTTGAAGACTTACCAGAGTGATTGGGCGAGGTCTGTCTGACCTTAGCTCAAGGGGAATACGGTGAGGACTGGGTGTCCTGAGCTGCGTGTTCAGGACTGGGTGTCCGGGACTGTGTGTCCTAAGGTTTAAATACCTAGCCGCCCTAACCAGACGTACAGTTGTCACAACAACTGGAACTGGTCCAACAAATCATTGTCTTCAGCGAGTCACTGGTTTCATCTTCCCTTACCTTTACTTACTGTTACTCCTTGTGAAGTCATTGTATGTTCGCACTATCTTTTGTCTTCACTGAGTGACTGCGTGTTCTGTGTGGCTTCACAATATCTTCCTACCTGATCCTTACTACATTGCTGCTATTAGTCATTGTGCTTTCACTCTATTGAATACTTGACTATGGCTTGCCTAGTGTAGTCTACCTTCCGCTGCAGGGTAATAGGTTTATTTCTATCGTTTGTCTTCATAACTTCCACGTTTTGAAGACTTTCATAAAAATCGCCTATTCACCCCCCTCTAGTCGATATAACGCACTTTCAGGAAGCTTCACTACTTCCTTGGTGTGGAGGTTACTTCTCGGGCCGATGGTCTTGTTATGATGCGGAAGAAGTACTCCTTGGATTTGTTGCAGCGAGCTGGGATGCTTAAGTGCAAACCAACGACTACACCCATGTCTACAACTAACAAGATCACTTTTGTTGATGGTGAGCTTTTGTCTTCTACTGATGCAACGGAGTATAGGAGTATTGTTTGTGGTCTTCAGTACTTGATGATCACACAACCGGACATCTCTTTTGCTGTCAACCGAGTTTGCCAGTATCTGCAGTCACCCCGTCACACTCATTGGTTTGGTGTTAAGCGCATCTTGCGCTACATTCGGTTCACGATGTCTCACGACTTGCATATTCGACCGACCTCCTATGGATGTCTCTCGGCATATTCTGATGCGGATTGGGCTAGCAGTCCGGATGACAGGCGATCTACGGTGGGTTATGCTGTGTTCTTTGGCTCTCTGATCGCCTGGAGTGCTCGGAAATAGGCCACTGTCTCACGTAGCAGTACTGAAGCTGAGTATAAGGTTGTGGTCAATGCGACTGTGGAGATTATTTGGGTACAGTCTTTGCTTCGGGAAATGGGTATATCCCAGTCACAGTCTCCTGTTCTTTGGTGAGATAACATCGGTGCTACATACCTCTCTGCAAATCTGGTATTCCATGCCCGAACGAAACACATTGAAGTTGACTATCACTTTGTGCATGAACGTGTCTCTCGGAAGCAACTACAGATCAAGTTCATCTCTTCCAAGGATCAACTTGCAGACATCTTCACCAAGCCATTGCCTCTACCACAGTTTGAGGCTTGTCGGCGCAATCTTACCCTTCTAGATTCTTTAGGAAGTGGCTAAGATTGAGGGAGGGTGTTAGACTGTATAGTCTCTGTATTTACACGTGTATATTGTAAAGTTGTATTCCAGTCATTATATATATGTGATAGGCCACTCCTGGAGGGTTGTGCTGGTTCCCCCAAAACCTATTGTCTTACACTGGCTATCTTCATTAACAAGCAGTGATTCCTTACAGAGACAACCCCTTGTTGCCGCTCTCCTTCTCATCCACGACCCCTTGCTGATGCTGCCCCCCTTCTCATTGGTGGCCTCATCTTCCTCCTCCCCATCGGCGGTTGTGACCAGGCCGGCACCAAAGGCCCCCCAGCAGCAAAGCGGTATGATGAGTTCATCTTGGATTTCTTATCAGTTTCTTATTTTGATGATGCATATTATTGTAAAGCTTCGTCCTCCCCTGCTATCTCCTGGTTTCCCCTGATATCCCTATGATTATTTTGTTGCAGGTTTGTTGCGTTCCGCCTTGTCCTGGCCTTCGTCCATTTTGTGCTCAACATGGTCTTCCTATGTCGGCTGAGTCCATGGACCTGCAGATCTACCTCTCTTTTCCCATTTCTTGGCCAGTGTCTGATGTGGTCCTCTTCGTTCAAGTTGTAGGGAGGATCTATGCGGTCTGTCTATGGCTGGCATAGGGTTCTTTAGAGGGTAGTTATTTTTTCTTGTGTTGTCACGTGTCCATGGATCTCATCATATGAGTCAACTACTTTCTTAGAAGAATATACACAACTCTGCATAGCCTCTAAAGAACAACTTCGCATAGCCTCTAAAGAACAACCCTGCATAGCCTTTTGGTGTTGCATATTGTTTTAAAAACAACTGTGCTTGTCTTCGTTGGTGTAGGTTTTTGTATTCTTCCTTGCTTTGTTTAGTAATTCTATTTGGTCCTGCCAAATGCTTGTTGGTTCATATTGTTTTTTGGTTCAGTTATGAGATGCCGCCGGAGCTACCAAACAAGTCAATGCCATAGTAGCCAGGGGCTTGTATGGTTCTCTTTTAGCCATCATGTGCTATTGCCATGTGGGTAGGATAGGTCCTCTTGCAAAGATGGTCATGGTAATTTTGTCCTGGCAGGAGCTTCTGTTGTGTCTGAATCATGTATTTTGTTGTATCTTTCTGTCGGTTATTGTTGATGCCAACTTGGTTTAACTGCGGTTTAGCTATGCAGAGTTGCGTATATTCTTCCAATCATATTTTTTATTTCTATCAATGAGGTCAATTAGTTATTTTTGATTTTTGTTGACTGTCCATGATTCATTCCTGGTCATTTTCTTGTTAGATAGTTGATTCACATGTGATTTTATTTGCAGGGAGGGGTCACTGCTTGTTAGTTTGTTATAGGTTACTGCTTATTAGTTTGGTTGTGGTGCTTGTTAGTTTACTGCTCCAGTAACAAAAGGACGCGCCTACCTAGCAAGGTTAGACAGGGGTTATCAACTAACTTTATATCATGCGTCTTATATGCTTGTGCAAGAAATCCAATTAAAATTGGTCCGTTGTCCTGTGCCTATATGTTCCTTTGCTGCTCATTTATCAGTCACATATTTATGTTTTCTCTATACCATACTCAGTGATGAGGACATCAATACCATTGTTACACCCACAGCCCCTACTGTTACATATACTGGACCAATTACTAGAGCTCGCGCACGCCAATTAAATTACCAGGTACTTTCGTTTCTTGGTAATGATTCTAATGTTCATGAGATTATGATGCTGCCTAAATTGGATACATTTGTTTTGCTTACAAATGAAGGTCTTAGCTTGGAGAAGGATGAACATTGGAGCAAGAACACGAATGGAGTTGATGGCATGCGCAAGGGGATCAAGAGCGGAGTTACAAGTGATGATTTCAGGACTTTGAAGCCGCCATAAGGAGTGCATGAAGCCTTGGACGAAATATACAAGATGCCACTTCATAATATTCGTCCATAGGCTATTCTAGGTGCTGCGTCACCTTATTAATGGGCCAGGCCCATGTAATTTCGAAATACTTAAGTATAGGCTATTTTTAGAGTCCGTATGTGTGGGGAAACAAGAGTTAGGGTTGGTTTCGGACCCCACCCTCAAGGGCCACGAAATTCCCCTCTCTTCCTCCATATATACAGCCCTTAGGGCGTCGTTTAGACTTGGGTTTTGTTTAGATTAAAAGTTCGCCATAGCTGCAACTTCGCGTACTTCGTTTGTGTCCAACGACCAGACCAAGACGTCACAGAACCCCACCTTGATCAATAAAGCTTTCATCTTATATTCGCAATATCCAGATTGCAATCTCAGCTTCTTGCTTGTTCTTCGTTTGCTCGCAGGAAAACAGGCCCTCGTGGTCAGGTTGATCGTGCTCCGGCGTGGTCAATAACCCCTCGGAAGTTGGTTTAGCGATTGCTAAGGCGCGACGTCTCGCACGTTCGTAGTCGGATCGTCAAGGTCGACTCCCACAGAAAACGATAGCCACCATCTCATCGAAACATCGGGACACCTTGCCTCTATCACTCAGGTTGACCCTCTTTATCAATAACATATTTATGTTTTCTCTATGCCATTTCCAAACACTCAGGCTGACCATACTATTCGGGGAATTTTTGGCAGAATGATTCTTGATCTTAGATTGGATCATCTTGGAATTCCTAGAGCTATTTACCGGAGAAGGATGTACTCACAGAACACATTGACTGTCACTGTGCTTTCCTATTGGAGAAAGATCCATGTATTTGAGTATTTCTGTTACCATGTTGGTAAACAAATGTTTATTGTTTCCTTACGGTGTTTATTTCCATCAGCAAAACACTACTGATGGCCAATTAGAACTATGCTTCCAGCGGTATCACTTGCCATGATGGGCTACACCATTGATTCATTTTGTGTACTTATTAAGTCTGCTATCTGATTTTGTCACTTGCCTTTTTATATGCCTTGCTTTCTGTACTATACTGTACAGCTGCCTTGTGATGTCCTGCTTGGTTTTCAGTCATCTATTTGTAAATGACTTGTGCTAATTATTACCAATGGTCTTTAGACTTGTGAGATGTGTTGCTTTTTATATGAACAACTTGCTGTAATCCCGATCCATGCAACGGTGTCGCTTTTTTGTCTATTTCTTTATGCCAAACTTGATACATCTCAATCATACCGGGCAATATTTACTTTGATCGGACTCATAGGATCAAATATTTGATGCATTGCTGTTCAACGTGGAACCATTCACTACTGTAATGTTTTGTAGCTATTAGTAAGTGTTTACTACCTACTGCTTCTGGAGATGTTCCCTTTGTAGTGAATTTGCTTTTGGTATAAATTTAGCATATAATGGGTAGCTGTTTCGCTTATATATGGATATGTTGCAAACTTTGTTTCAGATTAGTACTTCCTCTCATGTGTGCGCTCTTATTACAAATTAATGTTTTTTCTTTCTTTTATTTTATTTTCTTGTTTGAATACATATGGTAAATGAGGATTCTTAACTTGACCAAAACATTGGGACTGGAACCCTTGCGCTGATCCCGATCTCCTTTATATTCTTATTACCTCTTATGTGTTCTCGCTTTTGGTATCGAACTTCATGTCAAATGGTCGTAAGAACACACCAAGTTTGGTCCTGCCTTATAATCTGATGTTGATATTGAGCTCCACCGTGTTTTACTTCTATCACAATTTAATGTTTCTTTACTTTATTATTATCATCATGTATAACTGCAAATGCTATGCCCGGGTTCCTACGTGTCACATGTTTCGGCAAAACGTTGGTGAAGGAAATATGCCCTAGAGGCAATAATAAAGTTATTATTTATTTCCTTATATCATGATAAATGTTTTTTATTCATGCTAGAATTGTATTAACCGGAAACTTAGTACATGTGTGAATACATAGACAAACAGAGTGTCACTAGTATGCCTCTACTTGACTAGCTCATTGAATCAAAGATGGTTTAGTTTTCTAGCCATAGACATGAGTTGTCATTTGATTAACGGGATCACATCATTAGAGAATGATGTGATTGACTTGACCCATTCCATTAGCTTAGCACGATGATCGTTTAGTTTGTTGCTACTGCTTTCTTCATGACTTATACACGTTCCTCTGGCTATGAGATTATGCAACTCCCGAATACCGGAGGAACACTTTGTGTGCTACCAAACGTCACAACGCAACTGGGTGATTATAAAGGTGCTCTACAAGTGTCTCCGATGGTACTTGTTGAGTTGGCATAGATCGAGATTAGGATTTGCCACTCCGATTGTCGGAGAGGTACCTCTGGGCCCTCTCGGTAATAATGTACATCACTTTAAGCCTTGCAAGCAATGTAGCTAATGAGTTAGTTACGGGATGAAGCATTACGGGACGAGTAAAGAGACTTGCCGGTAACGAGATTGAACTAGGTATTGAGATACCGACAATCGAATCTCGGGAAAGTAACATACCGATGACAAAAGGAACAACGTATACCGTTATGTGGTTTGACCGATAAAGATCTTCGTAGAATATGTAGGAGCCAATATGAGCATCCATGTTCCGCTATTGGTTATTGACCGAAGACATGTCTCGGTCATGTCTACATAGTTCTCGAACCCGTAGGGTCCGCACGCCTAACCTTCTGTGACGATTGGTATTATGAGTTTATGTGATTTGATGTACAGAAGGTTATTCGGAGTCCCGGATGAGATCACGGACATGACGAGGAGTCTCCAAATGATCGAGCCATAAAGATCGATATATTGGAATGCTATATTCGGACGTTAGAAAGGTTTCGAGTGATCCGGATATTTCTCGGAGTACCGGGCGAGTTACGGGAATACGGGAGTACATATGGGCCTTAGTGGGCTTTAAGGGAAAAAGAGGAGAAGCCACGAGGGCTTGTCGCGCACCCCCCATGGGCCTAGTCCGAATTGGACTAGGGGAGGGGCTGCGCCCCCTCTTTCCTTCTCCTTCCTTTCCCCTCCTAGTAGGACTAGGAAAGGAGGAATCCTACTCCTACTAGGAGGAGGATTCCTCCCCCCTTGGCGCGCCTAGAGAGGCCGGCCGGCCTCCCTCCCTCCTTTATATACGTGGGGAGGGGGGCACCCTAAGACACACAAGTTGATCAGTTGATCTTTTAGCCGTGTGCGGTGCCCCCCTCCACCATAATCCACCTCAGTTAGCGGTGCTTAGGCGAAGCCCTATTCCGGTAGCAACATCATCACCGTCATCACGCCGTCGTGCTGACAAAACTCTCCCACAAAGCTCTACTGGATCGTGAGTTCGCGGGACGTCACCGAGTTGAACGTGTGCAGATCGCGGAGGTGCCGTACGTTCGGTACTAGGATCGGTCGATCATGAAGACATACGACTACATCAACCGCGTTGTCATAACGCTTCGCTTACGGTCTACCAGGATACTGATGAGGACATCAATACCATTGTTACGCCCACAGCCCCTACTGTTACATATACTGGACCAATTACTAGAGCTCGCGCACGCCAATTAAATTACCAGGTACTTTCGTTTCTTGGTAATGATTCTAATGTTCATGAGATTATGATGCTGCCTAAATTGGATACATTTG
Organism: Triticum urartu; assembly: GCF_003073215.2. Classification (NCBI taxonomy): domain Eukaryota; kingdom Viridiplantae; phylum Streptophyta; class Magnoliopsida; order Poales; family Poaceae; genus Triticum; species Triticum urartu. The sequence goes on from NC_053027.1 coordinate 219,453,266, forward strand.
TTTTGCTTACAAATGAAGGTCCTAGCTTGGAGAAGGATGAACATTGGAGCAAGAACACGAATGGAGTTGATGGCATGCGCAAGGGGATCAAGAGCGGAGTTACAAGTGATGATTTCAGGACTTTGAAGCCGCCATAAGGAGTGCATGAAGCCTTGGACGAAATATACAAGATGCCACTTCATAATATTCGTCCATAGGCTATTCTAGGTGCTG